>NC_061124.1:24681-332339 GCF_905220365.1 Vanessa cardui
TGACTCGCACCACCACCCTAGTCAGTTAGCTACCGTTGGCAAATCTTTGTTTCAGAGAGCCCACCATCTCTGCGATGCTGAACACCTAGAGGACGAGCTACGTCAGGTCAAGCTTGCACTCCATCAGAACAAGCTGCCCGTGCCTCGCCAGCATCGCAGAAGCCGTATCAAGCCACCCACAGTTGAGCGACAACCTGCATTTCTACCATATGTGAAAGGAGTTACAGACAGGATTGGCAACATCTTGAAGCGAGCTTCGATTAAAACCGTTTACAAGCCTCATAAGAAAGTGAGCCAGTTCTTGAGACCTATCAAGAGTAATATCCCTTTACAAACTGCAGGAGTATATAAACTCGAATGTGAGTGTGGTTTATCTTACATAGGCCAAACAAAGAGAAGCATCGGTACCAGGGTCAAGGAACATATAGGAGATGTCAAAAATAGGCGTTCTTCAAAGTCTGCAGTCTGTGAACATGCTCTGGATAAACCTAACCATTTTATCCGATTTGATAAACCACAGATCCTCGCTAGAGAACACAGATTCATTCCTAGAATGATACGCGAGGCTATTGAAATTCAAAAACATCCGAACTTCAATAGAGAAGATGGTTGGAGACTTTCTAACACCTGGGATCCACTTATTAAAAATTTAAAATCCCAAATCCAACAGACTGCAAGACCTAAAGATACAGTTAGTGCCTTCTGCGTGCAACCGGAACGTTACTCAAGATATCAATTGAGAAATCGTTGGCGGTAGTTGTTAATAATATTTCCTTTGTTCTTCAAATAGACAAATGTCATCTTAGTCTACCCGTGACCACGAACACTGCAAAGTGCTCGAAACGTCGGGATGTTTAAAAATAATTAATATACGCGATTCATCCGTTATAATTAGTTTTATTTAAATTACTGGTGTTTTATATTTGGGCGATAACATTACATATGTATTCCGTATTACGTTTATATCGAATACGTGTAAACTCGATTATAGTAACGATTGCATTTTGAAAGTATATTTTACATTTCAGTTTGTTTGGAAAGTCATTCCTTTGTTTCCCAACGGGTGTCTTAATTTTATTTTTACAACTAGCTGACGTTGCAAGAGTTACTTTAAAATACAAAGTAACATTAACTGAACTTTGAAAATTGTTTTCCAAATGCACGTTTAGTGTTAATTTGAAATTCAGTAGTTTCTACATTGTCGCAATCACGATTCGCGCTGAGCAGTGATTAAATAACACGAATCAATCCAGAAATCGGGAATCTTTCATTGGTGTTAATATCGTTCGTGATTGGATTTGGAGGAATGCATTGAAAATAATCGGTGCGGCGGAGTAAACTCCGAACCTAATGGGTCACGAGGTGCTATTTATATTTTACTCTACAGAAGTATACTTCAGAATCCGCATTTCTATGAGATCATATAAATCAAGAGATCTAGAAAGTGTGACAGGCTCTCGTGCTCTTATCGTGTCCATGGAAGACACAAAGCCGCTTATCTGCTTTAATTAAAGTTTAACAAACACCCTTTGCTATAAATAACTTAAGCCTCGCAAAGTCGGAAGTCTTCGTCCGAGCTAATATCAATTTATTTTTATAAGAATTATTAGCATTAAGCCCTTGAATATATAAAAATATGAATTAAAAATATTAGTGTATAAATCTTAAACGGGTGGAATGATGGCAAGAATCCTAGCAGCATTTCCCCGTTGCATCGAAAAAAACGAATCAGCCTGCTTGTAGCATTGGAAGCAATGAGGCGAGGGGTTACAGTTTGAGGAGCTTTTGCACTGCTACTCCAAGTGCTTCTACAGCAAATAAACAAAAATATAATTTGGAATAACACGCGAACATAAGGGAGTTACTAACGATTTGATAACTTTTAATTACTTTTGACTTGAGTTTAATAGTTAAAAGTATATAACGGAGAAGCATGTTCGAGCCAGCTTTTAAAAAACATAATGTCAGCATTGCCGACGTCACGAGTGTCAGGGTTTCGATCTTTAACCATTCACGGTGGTATGGAATTAAACTTAGGAAATAATTCTCTCTGATTTATTCCAATATGAGGCGGTCCGATCGTTCCGACGGCTCGACCGAACCTGTCGATACCGGCGGGCGCTTGATCTTTTCAACCGACTTCAAAAAGGAGGAGGTTATCAATTCGTCTGTTTTTTTTTTTTTTTTTTTTTTTTTTTTTTTTTTTTTTTTTTATGTTTGTTACCTCATAACTTTTTACTGGGTGGACCGATTTTGATAATTTTTTTTTGTTTGAAAGGTAGTGCTTCCCGTGGGGTCCCATTTTTTTTTTATTTTTTTTCCGATGATGGTATCCGTATGAAAACGACATAAGTCTTTAATTTGCATTATGTATATGCGCGACAAATAGGTGAATAACTGAAAATCACGTTAACCAATTTTGATAATTCTTTTTTATTATAAAATATATACTTCAAGGGTAATTTGGTGAAAGTTTGGTAAGGTTCTGAGCACAGGATCCATGACAAAGTAGCGGAACGGAAGGGAGCGGAACAATTCTGAGGAGCATGTTAGCGATATTCTGTCGAATCTTTTATTTATAGGTTATATTTGGATATTTGAGTCACCTTCCGTAATGTGGTTATGTTTATGTAATTATCATAGTCGAATATTATAATCAACTAGCTACCCACCCGGCTTCGCACGGGTGCAATACTGATACTAAATATACTACAGAATTTGTTTATTTACGACATCACATTGCAAACTTCTAAAATTATCAGTGTTGCTTTACTATATTGTTCATGTATTATATACACAAACATTTCTCTTGAATCACACTATCTTTCAAAAAAATCGCATCAAAATCCGTTGCATAGATTTAAAGATATAGGGACAGAGAAAGCGACTTTGTTTTATACTATGTAGTGATGGAACTCCTATACGGCTCACAGTTAGGGTGCGATATGGGGCAGAATTTCTTACTATCTTTAATCAATTTTTGTGTATGTGATGTGATGTCATATGATGTACGAAATATAGTTGGTCTTTTTCAAATTTTTTTTGCTGAGGTCGATTACAGCTCTTTAGAGGGATCCTTGTGGTTTACGCCGCATGACGTATTAAATCCGCATTTTCGAAAGTCTATTTTTGCTTTATTCGCAAGTTTCCTTTGAAATTGTCCTCGAAGTAGTTTCTGACTCATATAGGAAACGCTTAATCTATCCATATTAAAAAACATTAGTTAGTCAACATCAGTTTCACTTAAAATCAAAAAATAAATAATATTTTAACAAAAAGAAAAACCGACTTCAAACAAAACACTATTTTAAAACAAATAAAAATGCACTAAAAAATAATAAAAATAATTGCATATTTTACATATTTTTTAGAGTCCTCCTAGGTAAAATGAAATGAAAAATATTAGACTACTTAAAAGTCGATTTACGATTATGTAATGTAGTTATAATTATTGTTATATTTGGAGTCGGTGTCAGCCAATAAAACGCTACAGCATATCTATCAAAAACAATGCGAGAATACTTTAACAAATATGTTTTTTACAAATTATCTTTTACACAAAAATATACTGGATCAATCAAGGGGCTCGTATCGCTTCTTTCTTTTGATTGTTGGGGCAACGGCACCGTAGCTGACACCGGCTCCAAATATACCAATAATAATAATTACATTATATAATCGTAAATCGACTTTTAAGTAGTCTAATATTTTTCATTTCATTTTACCTAGGAGGACTCTAAAAAATATGTAAAATATGCAATTATTTTTATTATTTTTTAGTGCATTTTTATTTGTTTTAAAATAGTGTTTTGTTTGAAGTCGGTTTTTCTTTTTGTTAAAATTTTATTTATATAACAAAAATAAGTGGGTAGACTTATTCACTCAACATAACACCTGTTTACAAACACAAAAATATTTCAGACTACTTTAACATTCACTAAAACTATTAATTTAACAATCGAACAGTTTTAAACTACATATTAATAATCATTTCTGGACACGTGTTTTTCTTAATTCTTGGTTTCGCGCCGACATACATATACGCGTATATTGTTAAATTCGTATAATAGAATATTGACAAATTATTAAGGTGCTAATGGTAATGTCATATTGCACTACATTAAGCGAATATTATTTTACTTTATTTTTTAATCAATGCATATTTATAGTTATGATATGTCATAAATAAGTCATAAAAATATGTAGTACGAGATATGTCTCGTACTACATATTTTTAATCACATTTGAAATCCTTTTAGTTTATTTCGAGGAGCCAAGCGGTCGCTCTGATACGAGTATAAGTGAAACAAGTAATTTTAAAAACTTTGCAATACGTAGCTGTTGATACGTTGTTTGTAAATTCAATTGCTAGTTCACTGAGAGTAAATAAGTTGTTGGATTTATTTATGTGTCTACTCATTATTTATTTTGTATATGAATTGTAATATAATCTTATTATAAGTCCTGCCGGTCCAGCCACGCTGGCTCACTGTAAAATTCCAACCTCCACACACAACAATACTGCGCGGCAAAAGGATATGTGACGTTTGTGTATCGCCTGGGCTTGTCTTTTTAATTTATACTTTACTTTATTAATGTTTTTTCGTATATTTTCTATGCTGCATGTATGAATAAAATATCATCGTGTCTGTGTGTATAACGTAACTCATATGTGCGAGCAGAAGACACTTGTACGACGGTAATAAAAGCTGAAAGCTCTTCACCTCGCAACGTTATCACAACGAACAAAGTCCAATACTGCAATAAAAGTTTGAAATTGTTACTCCAATATTGATAGTCCTGTTCGCGCTCACGGTCCACTGCGTGCGCCGAGCTATAGACATTTCTACGTAGATTTTAACATTCTTTTAATCATCTCATCTCATGTCAAGTCAGAGGCGAATACCAATAGCCTTCCACATGCCTCACGCTAACGCTGATGTCTTTAATCACAAACATTCATAGGATCATATTCAAATTTTAGTCAACATATTAGGAAGCTGTAACCTCGTTGGTAATCAACTAGTCAGTCTTCGGATAAAGTACTCGCCTTGACGTCCCTTTTATTCGCAAAAATATACTATGATACTTATTAGATTTTTCTGTTATTGGAACTGCGTCCTATGGCGCTATGTTTACTTGCGGATGGAACTGCAGCCTCGTTGAATCCAGCATTCATAGCAACAGAGCGGGGCGCGCCGCTTTGATACGGACAGTGCTGCGCTACAGACGAAACTAATATTTTATAACGGCGCACCATCAGAGAACCATGTGTCTGAAGCACTATACTATATTACAGTAATTTTTCTTTTTTTTTAAAGTTAAACTACATCCAGGGGCTCACAGTTGCCCGTGCTTTCTTCACGTTTTAGTTTTATGACTTATGACATTGTCTGTTCCTTTAGCTCTTGCGTGTCCCTGGTCCATCAGGAGTTTCTTTTATTCCTGTGTATGGACACGATATAGGATCCCGTTTTGGTCAGTTGGTATGTTGGCTTCAGTGGAATGGGTATGGATATCACGGATCGCGTTCAGGGGATTTTGGTGCATACAAGGTAACTTATGGGTCAGGTTTGGGTGGCAGTAAGTCAGTTTGAACAGTTTTCTCGGTAGTCTAAAGTTGTCAATGAGCACTGCTTCACCTTTTGCAGACAGCCGTGCCTTGAAGTGTTTCATCACGGCTTTCATCGTCCGTTAGTGAGTTCAGCAGTCTCGTAGCCAAGCCTGCGACGGATCGCTATGGTCTCCTTCATAGTAATTTTGACAGCTCGAAAGGCACTTTTTTTTTAAATATCTAGTTTTACGCAGTTCTAGATGTGCTTATATAAGTAAGTAATGTATATAAGTAAGTAAATTGAAGAATCAACTTTGTGATAAAACTCCCTAAATTTGTACAAAGTAAATTGTATCAAACGAAATCAGCTGCGGTTTATATCGAGAAGTGAAATCTCGATAAGCCGGGCGAACTGTAAGCCCGCGCTTAAGGCTTCATCATTGATAAAGTTTTGTAGAGAGCGCCCGCGTCGGGAGAGATGTAATAATGTTTATATTTCGATAATTCTCAAACTAAGTTTATTTTGAATATCTTTTTAATTTTTAACATAAATTTTAATATTAATCATACGTTTTTTTGTATTTTTATCTATATCTATAATGTATATCAATTTCTGTCTGCAGTCTGTATTTGTAGAAGGACAGACAAACGGACAGACTGTTCCTGGACAAGGTGCTCTGCAATTAATGCCGCAACCCTATGTCGCGCGTGCAAGCTCCATGTGTCAGCCCCTGTCGTTAGATTGCACAGCACAGCCCAAAGCGGATTTGTACTGTTAAGGTTTTTTTGGCAGACCATCATTTGGTCTATAGATTCGTTTATTCGTTTATTGTATTGTAGCTATTTGATAATTATTTAATACTAGCTGTTGCCCGCGGCTTTGCTCGCGTGGAAATTATATAAATAACTTAATAGACTAATTTATAATATTACGTCAATTTAAGACCACTTTGTACAGTACATATGTGGCTCAAATTTTGTGGGCCAGATCCACCGGACTGCTCGTAAAGCTCATTCTCGACCAGCCTATTAAGACCTTTCTAGATAAAACCAATCTTCTCCAAGTTTTACTTTTGATCTTGTGTTTTATTGATTGACTTAAGGCGTAAACTGTACTTTTTTTAAACGAAAAAAGTATTCTGAAGGTATCAAAGATATTCGTTGAATTTACACTGTTTCCCACCCATCCATCCATTATCCAGTGACAACTGTAGCCCCTATGACATTGCGATGGGGTTCCGTAACTATTAATCTGGTATCGTTGCACAATTTGGAGGTCTTAAATCCCTCAGTAATATTACGGGCATGACAATTTTCTAACGTAAAAATGACCTTAATATTAACCTGTACACGATTTTTTTAATAAATGAATATTGGACAACGTACATTATACATTACTCTGAAATGTAAGTAGAAATTAAAAGTACCACAAACATCCAGACCAAAGATGACATAGAAAAAAAAAATAATTTTTCTACATCGACTCGGCCGGGAAGCGAACCCATGAAAACCGGTGAACACACTATTGGACCACGGAGGTCGTCAATATACAAAATTTTAAATTAAATTACCCCTTAGGGGTAGAATATCCAAAAATGCGCGAGTGCCGACCACTCCGCCGACACACAACGTGAACCCCGACTGTGCCTAACAGGAACTTTGCAAGCCTTTGATTTAATCTCCGGATATGTTTACTATAAGTTGTGACACTTTTTTGGGACCAGTGTTTGGAGATATAACAAACATACATATATATAATTAATTAAACTAATTTGTGAGATTGGAGGAGACCGTGGAAGTGATTTGGAACGTCAAAGGTAAAGGAGGATAGTCAGCTATAAGATGCAGTGGCGCTACGGTTGGTTTAAGTGCTCAACATTTCTCTTTCAGAGTTAAAGTAAGATGATGCTGTTCTTATTTTCAGTGCGTACATTTGTCAAAGAATGAATCAGTCGCCTCATATTTAATTATTTATTTAATTTTAACAACTTCACTAGTTGAGATAACGACGGCTCAGACACTATATACAGCTATATAATTGCATCAATATTTCAATAGAAAAATACAGGCAAGCTATTGTTTATGTCCTTCGTGGGACTCTCGTTGTATAGAAAGCTTATTTAGTGATATGACATCGAAGAGAGTTGACAGAAGAGATGTTCCGGGAACACTCAACGCGTACAGAGAGCGCAACGCTGGTGTCAGGTGTCGCAGAGCGCGAGGCGCGCACTTTTGTTACGACATCGTTTTCATTTCAATTTCATTTGGAAACCAAACGTCGCAATTATCTTTGATAATATGTGTAACGCTCGTTTGCACCTTTAGTACCGTTACTTTGTCTTTATTGAGCGTTGAATGATATTCAACTATGTGATTGTGCCTCACGCACTAGTGAAATTAACTCTTAAGTTAATGTGTATTTGTTAATTATTGTGCGTTTCGCCACCGACGACTGACTTGTTACAGTATTCCTATAAACAGTTGAACAACGTTGGGTCCAACGTTGTCAAAATTAAACAATAGAACTCGGTCTCGAATCTAAATTGCTCCATGAAATATGTTTCGCCGGAGACCGAGATATTAACGAACCCTTTTTCGTAACAACATAATTCTAAAAAAGGAAGAAACCAACCGTTTTTAATCTTTGGAGCCTTTGCTGCTGTCACAAACAAAGATTAATGGTTTTGATTAAACGAGTACAGAGAAACGAATTACCGCTCGCGGTCGCTTATACTAATTTCGACTTTAAAGATAATTGAAATTGATTGGATTTTGTTTCTTTGCTTATATAAAAGCCGAAACAATGTCATCTGTAAATCAGAATGTCTCCTGAAATTGAAAATAAACGTAGACGTTCAATATTTGCTCTCTCTCTTGAATACTTGATTTAAATGAATTCATGACAAGCTTTTATTTAAATTGAGCCTTTAGTATGTGTGGCTCAAATATTGTAACATAATTTTAAGCCAATTACACCGACTAATTGTCAGCCATTTTACTAGATTAAAATGTATTTATTTTTAGTAAACTCCCTTGCTTATTTGAGTATAACGAGACTTACACAAAATATTGCTCATTCCTCAGATGTTAAAACTCAAACAGTCTCGCGAGACGCGACGCCTCGCGAGACGATACGCACTCGTATAAATACGCAGACCTGGCGCTGTAATCAGTTGTCCCTGGAATGGAAATATATTGACTACAGAATTCCGAAAGTATTATTTATATAGTTTAGAAAGACGAAATACAAATTAGAGTAAATGTGTCAAAGAAGTGTTGCCTGCCGACAGATACTGAGGGCCCGAGCTCCAGTGTACTGTGAGCGAATATCTCAACAAGAGATCTTTTCAGAAAGTATAGATTGTATTTTTCCAATATAAATTACGAGTTTTTTATTCTAGCCAGGTAGACAGTGGAGCTTTATACATACGTGTATCTGAAAGTATTTAATCTTAGCAATATTACGTCCTACTTTCCGCTCGACTTACTCACGATCCTCATATTGCTTATTTTCAATATAGTTTTATTGATAAGACTTTATTGTACTAGCTGCGTAACGCGGCTTCACACACGTCAACATTTATTACTTTTACTATACTAATCATTTATAATAGCTAAAACAAAAAATAACCACCAATACTTCTTAAATATGAATGTGTTTATCTAGTAACTAAATTGAAACACATTCCTGCAAAAAACCTTAATAAACAATGCGAATAAATATTGTTCATCGGATTTTTTTTATCGACGATGTGCCAATAAACAAAAATACGAAAAACCCGTTCAATATAACGGCTTAGGATTAAAAAGTAATAAAACTGGATTGCGCCGGTTACATTTGAATACAGATACCGAAACGTACACCATTAGTCGTAATGGCGCACGTGGCAAAGATTGCGCTCGGCCGCGCGGCCGCGCTGCGGACCCGGACCGCGCCACCCGCTCACTTACTATACGGAACGGTCGTCGTTGTGTTCAGCTACAGAGTCGACATGACACAGTGCTTACAGCTGTTTATAGTTAACTGGATGTTGAGTTTTTGAGTAATCGTGCTCGAAAGTAAAGGATAATATCGTAAGGAGTCCTGCACGTTTCGGTCGCAAAAATACCACATTTATCACTATCAGCCCACACAGAGCACAGCAGTGGAATGAGTTCCTAACATACACCTGACACTTTGGGCAACTGTTAGCAAACTTGAAGTTAATGTAATCATATTTAGTTATTTTTATTTATTAAAAATGTTATGAGTAGAATTTATTGTCTTGTTATTAATAGTATTGTCTACATCCGGTTTTGAATAAACTAATTTGTATTGTAAAATAGATGAAAAACGTATGCTGCGAGCATAAAGCGAATAAATTATTAAACGTGAGAAAAGTTTTTTTTTATTCTACCTAACTAAACTAAGATTTTGTAAACTAAGGCATAATTATATCTTAACTTATAATTGACTGAGTATCAACTTAAGAATATTTTAAGATTCAAAAGTGAAACAAATAGTTACACAAAGAGCTTAATTGACGACCTCCGTGGTCGAGGGGTGTGTACACCAGTTTTCATGGGTACGCCACTCCGTGGTCCTGGGTTCGATTCCCGACCGAGTCAATGTAGATTATAATTGGTTTTCTATGTTACCTTGGGTCTGGGTGTTTGTGGTACCGTCATTACTTCTGATGTTCTATAACACAAGTGCTTTAACTACTTACATTGGGATCAGAGTAATGTATGTGATGTTGTCGCATATTTATTTATTTTATAATTAATATTATTGCTATAACACGCTTCCCATGAGGTTACTGACGTTCACCGAAACACGATTGCTTAGAGAGCTAACTAAAACTGTAACAAAATAGTTTTAACTCAACTCTAATAAGGCGCCAATTAAAGCCAGTACTGTTTAAAATTGTATAAGGTCACTTGAAATCGAGTGAAAACATTCAGAATATTAGAGAGTGGGTTCCCCTCGACTCCTTAGTGCGCTTACTTCTCGGTAACGAGAATTATTTTAAAACAAAGTTATTTGAATTCCTAAGAATTGTATTTACTCTTATTTACGCGGCGGAGAGATGAGACGCCTATGAAGAGCCGTCTCATCTATATATTTAATAAATATAAGAAACTTTCTAAAGACTTCGGCTCAGCGTCGATTACTCAAACAAATTTAATAAAAAATCTGATTAACTCATAAAATACGGGTGTAACAGACTATTAAGATATAAAACGGTTTTGCGTCTTAAGTATCAACTTATAAATTAAACTTGATGGCTGGCGAAGGAGTTACTTATCTTTAATACGAGATATTTCAATGAATTTATAGTATTAATACAAGAGTTTGGTAAATTTAATTGTCAGTAGACAAGTACAAGTACAGTATTTTGGGTTTGATTATAACTATATATAAAGTGAAATTCCTACACTAAAATAAATAATCGGAGGCCCGTATTACATACATTTGAGATAGCTCAGTGGCACGAATGACGTGTTCAAATCCCTCTGAGCGTCGCTGAGGACGTAATGTTATGAACATTGACAGGCGACTCTATATAAGAGAATATTAATATACGAGTATATTAAGACCATTCGAATGTTTCATGATATTATATCAGTATCATTGCGAAGTATACTTCAAATGCAAAAGTACTGAACGCCATTCAACGAGATAGTCCGCATGCGTGTGTCCCGCAGTCCCGTCGGGCCCGCATTGAAATCGTTTGAATAAGTTTGATCGTCTTCCTGTAATACAAACATGATAACACAAACATAATTCGAAAGTACTTAGTGTTTAAAAATAAACCGAAAACCGCTATAATATATATTATATAGCTTATGTGTAAAACGTTAGTAAACTTGCAGAAACGTATTAAGATGTTCTAAGGAGTTTGAATACATTTTACAAAACCCATCATTCTTCATAATACCCAGATTCTTCAAAAAATTTCACTCACACACAAAACACATCACTCGATATGTAAGCTTTATTTCGACGGCCACGTCGGCCATCACTTGGTCGTAATGTAAGTGAACCCGAGTAAACCACAAAATATATGTGCTTGCAAATGTATCCATGTATGCTTGTAAATAAAATGGGATGACATATAATGGTTTAAAATTTAATAGACAATATAAATTTCATAATATTATGATCTATTTGAACTCTTCCCGGCTAGCTATCGGCTAGCTGAACTGCATTCGGCGAAGAAAGCGAGACAATTTAATTTATTTTTAGTTTTGGCATCAATTGTCATATGTTCTCATCTATGCACGAAGTAACTAGACCGAGGTTACATATCACTTAAAGAGTCTAAAATAATTATAAAAACCTTTTTCACAACTTTATTTACCTGAAATACAAAACATAATCGGAATCTTAAATTTAGTTATAATAGTTAATGTTGTATGTAACGGAGTAGCATGTCCGAACCCGTTTTTTTAAAAAACATGACGTCAGCTTAGACGATGTCACGAGTGTCAGGGTTTCGATCTTTATCCATCCTCGGAGGTTTGAAATTAAACTCAGGGAATATTCTTCCCTGAATTATTACAATATGAGGCGATCCGATCGCTCCGACGACCAAGCCTTTCGATACCGACGGGTGCTTGATCTTTTATAACAAAAATAGGTGGGTAGACTTATTCACTCAACATAATAGCTGTTTGCAAACACTAAAATATTTCAGACTAATTTAAAATTTCACAATTCACTAAAAAATATTAATTTATAATCAAACAGTTTTAAATTATTAAAATAATCATTTCTGGACACCTGTTTCTCTTAAATTCTTGGTTTCGCGCCGACATATAGTTCTTGGTTTAAATAAAACAAAACACATCACCGAGTCTTTTAAATTTTTACGAATCACATTTTGTCTCATCAATCACACGATACGAATATAATGAGTACAATAGTCCTACTTTTAATTGACTTTGCCATCAAAGCACCAAACGAACTGAGAACTAATCGCTTCACGGAGTCTTTAAGCCCGCTTACAATTCTAATTTATTTGACTATGCCTTGTTAATTTTCTGACAGTCAAATCAAAACTGTACTTTTGTATAATAAATCTTAATTATTTCTACATACGTTACAAGTGGTAGCTCGTCTGGGTAGATATCACCCAGTCATCATTCTCAGATCATAGACACATATTTAGCACTAATTCTTTCAAAACTACTAGACCGGAGTGCCAGGACGCGCATCTAGCCTAGTGTCGCTGCCAACAAAGCCAAAACAATAGAGAAACATGAAGAGCAACAAGCAGAAATAGTTGTCAGGCGCCTCCGCGTCTCAGTGACGCGTTTATTTCTGAACGAGCAGCTGCTCTTTCAAGAAGTCTCAGCGAATATGAATGTTTCATTTATATGATCGGTGATGGACTGAATTTAGATTGACTATACGAGTCATAAAACTTGTTTTGGACATGATTCCGATGATGAGTATTTTTTCTAGAGAATCTATATAATTTTTGTGTTGATGGGTCCATATTGATGAACCGAATACCAAAAGAGAACATACTACGCTAGTACAAAAGACACGTGGTATAATATTTTTTAAATTCCTTATCAACACTCAATACAAAGCGATAGGCCTTATCAACAATATGGTTATATGAAATTTAAAAGATAATTTGCTATCTATGTAAATGCCACGGTTTATTTGCAAAAACTTACTAATTTCAAATAAAATTATCTTTATTAAGAAACATTCAACATTTTAACAGTGATATTCCATTCCCCATTAAGATTCCAAACAGTCATGCCTCACGATCCCTTAACGAATTCGCTAAAACGCTTTGAATGTTACGATTTGTTTGGGTCTTAAACAAACTCCTTGAAATAGCCTTGAAGTTTACGAATTCACAGGGCGTTCGTCTTTGGGCAGCAAATCTTTGATACATTTGAAGCCGTACAATCCTCAGCGTCCATTCGGAAGCCCTCGACGATACACAGAAGGTCTCTTACTCATGCTCGTAATGGCTTCCTTTGGCCCGACCTCCCCGAGGAGTAAACTTTGCAACACGTAGCGATTCTTGCGAGACAAACAGCCTCATCGAAAATGAAGCACTATTTGGTTTACCACTAGATTTGTTTCTTGTATTGGTAGGAGACATGCCCAAAGAAAAATACAGTTTTTAGATCGAAAGAGTTTAATACCATAGAGATTTTTATATTAAACGCATTTATCGATGTTGAACAATTTAATCACAATTTACATATTACAAATTTCAAGGGTGTTTCGTAGCCCGATTAAATATACTTCTCAAAATCGACTTATTAAACTACAATATAATTCGCGTTGGATACAATAGCTTTCTACAACATGTAATAATAATAATGTATGTGTATTATATGTATATATAATGTATGAATCATCAATTCATGACCATGTGCGAGGTGAATTATGAACGAGTACCGTATTTTGGATTGACTGGTGCGCGTCCACACTTACAAAACGCGAGTTCAAATTTGGACAAGTTCAAGGTAAGACTCACGATTTCACTATAGCGTCTCGGATCTTGGCTATTTGTAAATACGCAGTACATCAATACTAATATTATGGTAACACGTCGCCAGCACGAAGATTGTCCGCAGCGACAGGCCGTGTCCGTGTAAGTCTCCTCTCGTACGGATCGCGTGTAAGTTATAAAATGACTTTGCGAATATATCGGCAATAAATCAGTGTCACCGGTGGGACCGGAGCCGCGCCGGCCAGGTGTCGGCGATGGGCGCATTCGCTGACGAGGACGACGCACGCCTCTCCGTAACGTTACAATTTCATACATCGCATCGGTTGCAAAACACACTTGTGCTCCGTTATTAAGTCTAATCTTATTAAATATTCCAAATGACACAATTTTAGTATTATATTTGTCTGTAAAATGTAACTGCTATTTGATTACGATAAGGAAAGAACACTAGCAGGGGTCAAAATGGATGATGATGATGATTAAAATATGTTTTTGAATAACAAATGGCCCGATTTAAGGGGGCAAGTAGGGTCAAGGGTTTGAAGATTAGGGGTAAACTTATGTATTTCGTTAAGCGGCGCGGTCTCGTTTCAGCGTTTGATGTTTAATCATTCTATATGAATAACTGAATATTTTAAAGTTGCCTGGTGTGAGCAGAAACCGCCAGCAGTAATACATAATAAGGTGTAAATATTTAAATAATTCTCAAACATTTCTTTTACGTAATAAAAACATATTTTAATTGCAAAACATAATGTATACATAAATAAACTCAAAATATATTGTCGAGGAAATTACGAGAAGCAAAATAGTAAATGATATGTAAACGTATGCACATATAAATAAAATTGGACGATACGCTATTCCATCATTCCATTATCCAGCGACACATGAACAGTAAAACATTGCGATTAGGACATTCCAGTGACGGAGGCAATAACCGTGTTTTAATATAATCTGCTCGTATTATGTTTTCGTGAACAGGGAGGCGACGCTTTAATATCGCGGGAAGGTGACGCCCACGAGATCCATATCCGATGAATAACTACGAATTGTAGAGCGCCGGGTTTTTCAGATATTTTTGGATTACATCAAATATCAAATTTTTTATTTCCTCAGGAGCCAGGTGAAGGAACGCTAAAAGTATTATCCACACTAGTGTTGCCCAAATGCGAGAACAAGACGAGACTTAGCCAGTCTTGGTCTTGGTCTTGCGCCAATACACTTGGTCTTTGTCTTGGTCTTGCACTCCCAGTCTTGGTCTTGGTCTTGGTCTTGCAGCAAGAGTCTTGCAAGTCTTGCAATTACCTATTAGTCTATTACTATTTATTAAAGTTTATTTTAAATCTTAGAAAAACGTATTAGAATTGGAACATTGTGAGCTTGAATTAACATAGCCATAGTAAAGATCAAGCAGATTAATAAAGTATTGAAGATTTGATAAGAAATTTGAAAAATCAACTAACCTATATGTCGTTTAAAAACTTAAGAAATATAATGACTGAATGTACAATAATAGTACCTAAGTAATTAGTTTAAAACCATATAATCAATATTATAATATATACTTACTAGATTAAATTATTATGACATCTACTACCTATCCTTACCATTTTATCGTAATCATAATACTACTTGCGTGATCATTATAATGTATTCATTTTTATTCTAAGCACTCTAAAACTTATTTATTCTTTGGAACACCTGTAGGTACTCTTAAAATTCGAAATTATTTTGCATGAGTATACCTACGCCCTGTGGCGGCCATAAAATAGTGTCAAATGTTTTGATTCGGCGCTGCGGCAACGATTGTTGTATATGATTTCAAAAGAAGCCCCCGGCGCGTGTAGCATAACCATGTACTTCCGAAAAACGGCAAATTTCTTTGAGAAGTAAGTACAAAACCTTTGATGCCACATTATCAAAGTGACGATGATTAAAACATAACTATGCATGCCCTCAGTTTGATTTTAATGGATATTTTTTTATTCGCTATGTAGGTATGTTTATGGTATTAGTCGTAATGCGCATAGGCCCAGTTTTTCATATTCTTTGATACAGTTTTTTGCGTCTCATAGAATTCCTAAGCGTACCTATACACCGAATTGTTACACCTAACTACTCCGTGAAATAGCGCTAAGTCCCAGCTGCAAGACGCAAGAGTCTTGCAGGCTAAGTCTTGTTCTTGCTCAAGTCTTGCACGGTCAGTCTTGGTCTTGGTCTTGCTAAAAATATGCGGTCTTGTTCTTGCAAAAACGCAGGAACAAGACCAAGACTGCAAGACCAAGACTGAATTTGGGCAACACTAATCCACACTGAGAGATCGCATGTCATTTTAGAATATAAACGGTCATCTTGCAGTAATATGTGAATTAAAATGATGACATATTCCATGAAACAAAATTGAAAGAAATGGAAAACTCTAAACTTGTCTGTATATACGATACTTGAATATACTCTATACTGCTAACTAATTAATTACGTCATTTTTAGTCCACATAATAGTTTATAATCTCTTTTTTAAATTGATTTTGCATTAACTATTACAGTATGATCAATGTACATGTAATGACAATTAAATCATTTAAAGTGAACTTAATCGGATGAACCGAACGAGCCCATGTATGCGACAGTTCAAGGGGCCTCAGGCTCTCGATGCGAATTCCAATGCGAAGAGTGTCAGCCGCGCAGGACGGCGGCTAAGCGATTGGCTCCTCGAGTTGCTGAGTGCCTCTCGACCTGGCCGACGCTCAAGTCGAGACATATTATAGTCGAGTTCTAATATTACGGCAGCCTCAGAAAATCGTGTTCGTATTCAATTATTTTACTTTCAGTATGAGAACACCTTAGTATATAACTTGTTATTTATAATTAGTCCACCAAACATTTTTTTTGTACAATTTGCGTGTCATATAAATGATGAACTCTGAAAAACTCACTGTAAAATTTATGATTACTATGAAAATCAATCGATTTTGATTTTTATACAAATGAAAATAAAACCACAAAAAATGTCTTCGGAATAAATACTGTAATAACAACACAATGCTTTATATTTTAATAGGCTTGCCAGTAGCAGTTGTGCTACTACATGCATACGCAGTGAGAAGCTTAAAAACTAGACACTACTAGAAGCGGCATTTGATTTATGCGCTCTTCACGTCGATAACAAAGAGCGGTCTGCGCATTATACGAATATAAGAGTTGTCTGTAAATCATTCCGGTGATCGAAATGGGAAATAAACGTGTCAAATATAAAAGTGTTAGGTCAATATAAAAAAAAAACTAATTTAAACAATGCTTACAGACAGCAGCAACGAGAGGCGTCGATGATCTAACTGATAAGTAGTAAGTAAGCAGGTTGTAAAAGGCACATAAACTTGGCCGCTACAGAGTTTAGTGCACTAGACGGATTCCTAGACAGCTCAACTACTTTATAAGTTTAGTCAATAATGATAGTGCCAGTTTCGCATCGCTCTACTCAGGCCTTAGCGACTTACGAGTAAACAACTATAGCCAATTGTAAACATCCGTAGGGCGAATAATAGTCACTAACTAAGAGAGTGAAACGCATAATGCCACAAAAATTGATCGCTGATTTGGTGGACCTATCGATACTGTGTAAATCATTACGTTATGCATAATCCTCTAAGTTTGGAACAAGTCTATTGTAAATATTTAACATTAGTATTAATCAGGTCGAGCAACTTGATTAATACGTACGAGTGTGTCTAATGATTGTATTATATAATGTCTAATAATTGGATCCAGTAGTTTGATTAACTCATTACATTATTTCACTTGAATGGCTTAACAGTTGGCGGTGAACGGAGCACGATGGTCAAGCTAGCGAGTACACTAAAACGTAATATGTTCGATGGCCAATTTAATGTAATCGATTTAAAAATTTCTGCAGTACCTTTCGACCTGTCGCCGTCGTCGCCTCCAATGAATCTCCCCTAACTTCCTCCCGAACGTGTCCGTCTTTGTTAATAATTGCGCGTTCGTGCCATTTGCTTAAACAAAAGGAACTCGGGAGATCAAGTTCGGCTTTACAGTATTGTGTAGATCTATTTCAAAACATGATCTGTATTGTCAGCAAGGTATAAACTGAGATATATCATAAGACGCTGTTTGCGTGTGTTCACTTTAAGCTTGTTAATCTCCCGTTGCTCGACAAACGCCTTTCCCCCGTTGAGGCGGAGGTTCAAGTTTCAAGTTAGCACGGGGAGCTGCAATAAGTAGAACTTATTTCATAGCACAGAATTTCGATATATTATGCAGGTTCCAAAACAACGGTTATTGTCAGAAGATAAACAGATTGAGAACATGAAGACAAAGTTTGGCTTGTCTGTGTTTGAATTGATTGCTGCGGTTGGTTAATAGATAATTTTTAACAAATGATTTTTAAAGTATATCTGCATTTGTTCTTGTTTTTAATATATAATGTTAGTTTTTAAGTTGCAAATTCTCTCACACACAAACACACGTGTCATTTTAGAAACATAAGCAGCTTCATGTATCATCATTAAGAAGTATCATCCGCATAAAAATAAAGAAGAAAAAAACAACTACAATTGTAAAGAGCATCGACAATATTATAAATCAAAATTAGGTTAATCTACTATCAAACCCACATCTGATCTTCGATCAAACTGTGCCTTAGGCAATAAGGCCTAGCAGAACTATTTTAACAAGTTTGGATATTGTTACGAGCTGCCTATTATTTTACATATTTGACGTGCTTATTCCTTGTTTATGAACAAGTTTGGTTCTTAGCCTGGAGCCGTGCCAACAACAATTCTTACTGAGGATGCTTCTAAATCTAAAAAATGAAAAACTACGTACCTTTGAATTTACTTTTTAGACTCATCTTTGTTAACCCATTTTGTCAGAAAGCCCCTAGTGCTCATGACATCTATATGCACTCTATTATACATTATTTAAAATAAAACTAGTTATAACGGATTTGAATCGCGTATATTAATTATTTTTAACATCCTGACGTTTCGAGCACTTTACAGCGTTCGTGGTCACGTCACGTTATTTCAATGTGTAATCGCGAAAATTTAAGACAACATTATACATTATTTAGTATTCATATTTTACTATATTATATACTATATGTGTATGCACTTTTTCCACATAGCTTTATATATAACAATGTATATTTTAATGTATAGTCAATTATTATAATTATTATTCTAATTACTGCTTTCATGGTTTTCTGTGGGACCTAA
This sequence comes from Vanessa cardui, assembly GCF_905220365.1. Classification (NCBI taxonomy): domain Eukaryota; kingdom Metazoa; phylum Arthropoda; class Insecta; order Lepidoptera; family Nymphalidae; genus Vanessa; species Vanessa cardui. The sequence goes on from NC_061124.1 coordinate 43,944, forward strand.
ACGTTGGCAGGCAGAGAATGCCTTGAGGCATAAGGTCTACCTTTTGTTCCATTCACTTTGTGGTGGTCAATAAAGTCTAAAATAATCTCGTTCGCATGCTTCCACTCTTTAATAATTAAGAAGCCAAAATGTACACACTACGTCATAAAACCATGTCCGCTTCTCATTTGGCCTTTCGCTGTAAAGACCTCCCTCAAGCATACAAAGAACATTTCACTCTAATGGCAAAAAGGTGTCATCAAAGTAACGATCTCTCTTTGGTAACTACAGTTTGTGTTTCGTCTCGGCGGGGCTGTGACTCTGGCGTAATGCTGGCTTAAGATTTCTTTTCGTTCTAACGTTTATATAAATAGTGAACACGGAATAAATTGTAAAAACATATCATCCGACGACGACATATTTGAGATCAGATGGGTCCATTCGTCGTTATTATTAGTAGCGAAAAACAAACATATTCAATAGGTAAATAATATAGTATTATCAGTAAAAATATCGTGACCTGCAAAACTGCTTTTTACTAAATTGGTTTGATATAAAATCCAATAACAACAAAACAATGTACTACAAGTGCTATTGAATAAAAGCAATTATTATTTGTTATTAAAACGATTTATCGTCAATTAACGTTATAGCTTTACGGAATTAAACGCTTGGAGTGTAATTTCATCCTTTGTATCTTGGGTCAAAATGAAAATAATGTTCATTTGAATAGGATCCCACGAGCGCTTATGAATTGTCATTTCACGTCAGTAGTTCTATAAATATAAACAAACACATGCTATACTTTCGTCAAAGTATTCCCTTTGTTCGATTAGTTTTCATTTTAAATGGAACTATAAAATATCAATATAAAAATGTCCTCACTCATTTTGATAATTTCAGAAACTTGAATGTCTTTGAATTATGTTCCTCGTTTTAGCAATAATAGTATATCCGTCGAAGATGTTCGATAGCAGCGACTCTCTATTAGAATCACCTCTCTCAAGTAAACACTGTGATAAATTATAGAACCCACGCAAGTCAAATATATTTATAATAACAATGGTACTTAATAAAATAATAACTGATGTCTGATGAGCCGCCACAGGCGCGAAGCCTTATGGCTCCTTTAAAAACTCGGACGAAGAGCAAAGTTCTCCCGTTTAATTAATCTGCTTAGAATATATAGGGAGGTCTCAAAAACATTCATCACTAATTTAGCTGAGTACGTGACCATGCAGTATGTGAAGACACGAGCTCAGACACATGTGTGTGTACGTACGGCGCGAGGCCACACTCGGAATATTAAAGAGTTCTTAAAATATAAATACGCTAAATAAGTTCGTTGTGAAACGTGAAGATAAAAGATTAAATTACAATTCCGTCTGGATCACGTCAAGGGATATGCGGGAAACCCTTTTCCTAAATTTCGTGTCAATTTTCAGGATAATAATACGAGTAAGGGTTAGATCTGATAACACAAGGCTGATTTTCGAATTTACTTTATAAGGCTTTTTCTAATAATAGCAAAGCGAACGAAGCGCAGAGCTAAGAAGTGAGTGAAGCCTTGAATGTTTAAGACTGACGATTTCATAGAGCTACTGAAACTGTTCGAGTACGCTTATATCAAGCGTTAAAGGTATAATTAGTTGTTGATTAAATCGCGCGATGTTTACCTCCCCCGGATGCCTGCGGATCATGTCCCGCCGACTTCATTGAACGTTGCAATCTAATAGCAGAGACCCATAGGGAATATGAATAATACTCTATAAGTGGTTTTACTATAAAAATTTTAAGCATTTGACGGAAATATTGTCTTGTTTATAATAATAATCAGTCAGATAAAGTCAACAGCCTAAAAATATAACATTATTGATCATCACTAATGTTTTTCTAACACTGAAACCCAACCATGATTAATCCGTAATCTAAACGATGACTCGTTCCTTTCAAGAACCGAGAGTGTTCGACAAACATTTAAATTAATTGCGTTTTGTTTTCTTTCAATTAATTACTACTGACTTCGGGTCTTACACTCGTAACTTCCCGAGGAATCTAATTAAGGAGGATAATTAAAATTTCGAACTTATCAAATGAATAAAATATTCCTCACTTTATTCGGGAAACAAAATTAATATTCAATTAAAAGGAAATAATTAAAGATATTAAATGTTGGTTGGCGATAGTTAAATCTTCAGATTAATCTTTTATTACAGTTAATCTAAGTAGTTGCCCCGACTCCTCTGTCTCTTATCTTGAATGAAACGTTAATTGTACCCCTTAAATAATTCTGACTCTGGAATAAGTTCCAATCATCCTATGGCATAAGGTGGTCTAGGTATTAAATATTACCCCACAGATCCCAAGTTCCTGGGTACAAAACCTAGGTCGTTTCCAAAGAACAGTAGCAGCCCGGGGTAAAGAAGCTGAGTTGGGAGTGGATACTTACCTTTTGAAGCACGGAAAGCTTTTCGGTCCTACGCCTGATCTCTTTCTGGTCGTATTTACTGTCCCATCGGATTTGGATGCCACATTGCTTGCGGACCACACCTGTGCATTACATTAATTCGCGCGCAGTAGGCCGGCAATTCTTGTGATTGCCGATGTCAGCCAGCTCACGGGAGCAGCTCGCCCGAAACGACGTGTAGATATACTCACGTTGTTTTGGTTTTACATTGAATCCACATTTTTTGGACACAGCTGTAGATTTGAGTATTTTGTACATAACACACATTTTGACAACACACTACTATATTATTTAATGAAATATTTTTAAAGTGCAGCAGAAGTGGCAGCTCATTTACTTTAAACAAACAAGAGTCAACGTCTACGTAGTAAGTTTACACTTTGCTTAATACCGGGACTGGGTGTGTTATGTAGAAGCTTGCTATAGATGAACTTTGAGTGCGGACATTATCATAATTCGTTACCGGTATGTACATGGCGCGCCGCCTGACACGACTCGTTAGCATAATAACATCACACTCGATGCGATGCGAAGAGTAATTCCATGACAGTATTTGTCAAACATTATCTGACAGTAATCTGTCGCCGGCCGGCGCGCTCCGGAGTACGGTTTCGTTTCACGTCCACGTAATCATGTTGCAGAGCTGTGCATTTCAGCGTTTTCCCAGAATATGAACCAAACATCGCTGATTTTAACTTGAAGCAAACAGTAACAGGACCATTTTCGTACAGGTTACTCAAATAATGACATCGTTTATTATTATTATCTTTATTTATTTCCAGTAAAACGCTGTAAATAAACTATTTTTTTTATGACATAGGTGGCAAACGAATAGGAGGCTCACCTGATGGAAAGTGACTACCACCGCCCATGGACATCTGCAACACCAGGGGGCTTGCAGGTGCGTTGTCGTATCGGTTCGGAAAAACCGCCGGCGAAAGCTGGTTCCACAAAGTGGTTGTGCGAGGCAGAAAATGTCTGAGAAATCGCGCTGTTGTGGATTTTCGGACATCAAGGTGGTGCGGGTGAAACTTAGAATTTTGGCGAGATGTCCGAAGGTTCGAAAAATTCGGTAGAAGATACAGAGTGATCCGACATCTCTACGCAAAGCCAAAGGATCAAGGAGATCGGAAAGGGCTTGATCGTCGATAACTCGAGCCGCTCTACGTTAAATTTATATATTTACAGTGTTTAAGTAGGTACACTATATATTTATTTGTATAATGTAGAATAAATAAACATATATCTCGGCTCATAGCTCTCACAGCTCGGCCCTTGGAGTAGTGGTGCTAAGCCTAAAAATCTTCATCAAAAGTGTAATACCTCGCATCATTGCCTCCACTGGTGACAGGAGGGCTCGTTTGTTTTTTGCCCAGAGGATCGGAATTGCGATTCAACGGGGAAATGCTGCTAGCATTCTTGCCTCGCGGTCAAGATTTATATAGTAACTATTTTTAATGCATATCTGTATATATTTAAGCATTTATTTATGTTAATTATTGTTTTTTTTATTTTAGCATTAAGTAATGTGTACTAAGTACTTACATAACTCAATAAACGGTATATCTAATGCTAAAGTAGTTGATAAATAATTTTCGTTCGCGACACGCCGACCCTGCCGAGCAAGATGGATTACTAACCCAAACGCACTAGTACCCATTAAAAGTACACGGATTTGAGCTCGGTTCTGAGTTACGTAATTTATTCACTGGACGAGAAATAAATATAAGCGAGCTAGACATCGTAAGAATAAAGAGACAAGCTCGGATTTATTCTACGTCGCTCGCCAAACGTCTGCTCTAGTAGTTATCGCTCGCCACCTGCTCGTGGCCCTTTTGCTACGCAATCGACAAATTGACTTTACATAAAAGCCACAATTTTTCGCTACAAATGTCCTTCTACGACTCGTCCCTTGCTACGTAACTTGGCGCTCGGGGGCTCGTGGTTTTACCCGAACTAATTGTTTAAGTCGCTCGGTCGTCTCTTACTAAAAAGGTCACTAAAAAGGGGGAATTTCATGTCCTTGGCGTATTTAGATCTACGATTCGAAATGTTGGCCTACTGACATTTGACAGAATACAACTGTTACTCTTTGATAATTGGTGGTGGTTAATAGATTGAAATAGATTTACACGATATTTGTGTTATAGGCGACACATTCATAAGTTGCCAAATATATTCTAGATTTGTTTTAATGATGAAGTTAGTGATTATATTACGTGTATTTTCGGAATATTCGTATACGTAAAAAAGAACTAAACCCAAGCTCAAAAATGCAGAATCAACGTACTTGTTCACCATTTTTCTCTAAGAGAACGATTCTGTACGTAGCTTCATATAAGTGCAGATTTTTAAATCTACTAGTTTAAATAACAATTTCAAAAGACTTATTGGAGCCGTCGGAGCTAAAGCGCAGGGACGTTATAACTTATAATCCAAAGTATCCATTTTGCCAGTCCGCATAATAACATTAAAAAAAAAACTTTTTACGTGGGCGAAATGTCACTCAAGAAAGATGAAGGAAAAGTTTAACACATAAAAGTTCCACAAGAGTATTTTGAGGTTGTTTTTGTCAATAAAGATTTTTATATTTAAGAGAAAGGTGGATATTTCAAATTTTGACGTCTCTCGGAATAATAGGGGCTGCTGACGGCAGGCGCAACACCAACCGCTCTTGTTACTGGATCGCTCGATCGTTCACGTACTCGTATGTAGTTAGTAAATTGCAGCAGACTATTTCGGAGTGAACAAAATCACTAAGGTAGTCAGCGTCGACGTCTGACTTCAATAAATCAGCATCCGGTTGAGGGAAATTAATATCTTAATCAGAACTAAGAATGTTTCTCAGGCGACAGCAAATATTCTACTAATAATAATTGAGATTGTGACCAGATATCAAAACATATATTAAAACTGTCTATTTTGATCCATTCACTGAGAGATAATAAGGTTTGTTATATATGTAAAAAAAATTAAGTTTAGAGACTTTACAGACAAAGTTCATCATAAAATACACAATTCGTTCATTCACCTCAACGAGCAGCGCTGTTGCACAACAGCGCAACCTTTTCCAATGAATAGCAAGAATTCCACCGAGTAAATACTACGACGAGAACTCGAAAGCACTCAGCTTACTTGAATCTGCATTAACGATAATTTCCAAAAGCAATATAGTGGATATATCAAACGCCGGCAATAACCGATAACCGCCTGTAAATGTAGGCGCTGCTGAACTGGAACTAACATTTTAAGTGCCGTTTAACAGACCGAAGTCAGGTCTTAAAGCTATTTAAGCTTCCTACTGGCTCGGCGACTACAGTTATTTACTGGTTCACAAAACGTAGTTTGTATTTCGCGATCAGGCTCAGAAATATGTTTACATAATGGACCCTTATATCTTGTTTCGGCAAAAACAAAGTCATATAAAATATAGCAAACAAATATTGTCGAAACTAAAAACCGCCAGGCTCTAGTTCGACTAAGGTCTAGGATTCCGTTTCCTAAGATACTTAAAGGTTTTTACCTTTCATAATAAGTGAGTGTACATCTTCCATATTTCTTTTACATTTGTTAAAGTGCATCATTTATCCATATAATAAAATTGAAGTGTCTGTCTGTAATATCCAAATAACCGTTTTTTTGTTAAACTCACTCTAAAAGCTAGTTTGAATAAACATCGTAGCTTTACCTTATATTAGTATAATATTAAACCTAAAGAGATGAATAAAAATAATATTATTTTTATTCATCTCATCGGCAGCCGATACAATGAAACTCAATTGCAATCGATAGTTAAAACAATATAACTCTGGTGTGCTAAATTCGAACAATAACAAAAGTATTCGATCGCAATAGCCCACTCGTCGGCAGTCGGCAGTGCGCCCGACACTACCTTCCGCCACATTTGTCAGCGCAAATGCGAAATACTCTAAAAGTGTTTCATATTAATTGGTAACGAGACGTTTTATTCGTCTGCATAATTCGAACATACAAATTTACAAAACATGAAATATTAAGACGTAATTTATTTTAACCACGCTCGAGTTTGGTCTTGAGACATAATACATCACGAACTAATCTTATCATGTCAGTTGTGGAAGTAATGAGTTTGTTTGGTTGAACGCTCTAATGCAAGAGACTGCTGGATCTTTTCGAATAATTGTTTTTGCGTTGGATCGTTATTTTATCGGGGAAAGTTATATGCTATGGCCCATAATATCACGCTACGGCTCCAGAGTAGAACGATAGCCATAAATCCAAAAAAAACTAATATGGAAACTGCACGAAACAGGAAATTGAAACCGCCGAGCACAGCCACCGACTAAATATTACGAATCTGTAAGGCGATAACAAAGTTTCAATCAGTGCATCTTTGCTCCCGATGCAGTCGTAGCTCCGGATCGCCGGATGTAGGTTACCTATTTGCAGGGCGAAATAACGTCACGTCGTCAGGCAATCCGGTGCCGATAAAGAGTGTAGCGACTTATATATAACGCGGCGAGACAGGTTAAGTAAACCCGGAGCGTGTTTCGAAGATTCCCCATCGCTTTATCATTATTCAGTTCGAATGGGCCGTAATATTTACACTGAGTATAATAATATTGTGTCTAATAAATTTCGAGCCTAAACAAAATATAAAGTTTTAAAACAATCGTTTTCCAAGAACTTCATAGATGGCTTTGCAGGATGCTTTCTTCTCTCTTCGTTTTCAGTTAAGCCGCACGGGATTCTAATCACATAACTTGGGATTACACGTTTCCATATATCATTTTAATTGTTGTCATAACTTGTCTTTGTACTGAGACGGTTTCGAAATTCAGCAGCTACGCTTAGAAACACATGCAACCTGCTAAATTACACGTGGATATAATGGTGTTAGATATCAGAAGACAGGTGAAAGTACTTTAACAAAAAGTTAAATAATAGTAAGTAGTTGTTTTATAAAATATTTAAAGAAAATATTGGAAGTTTTAAAACTTTTCAAAATTATATTATTCAGTAGCTGGCTACAAGAACCGCTACTGAGTCGCCTATAGGCCGTCAATTTATCGCACATTTTACTTTATAAATCGCCAAGCGATCCCTTCCAAAGAAAAATCCGTTGAAGCGAGAAATTATGTGAAAATATGCCCAACGACGTCCTGGATTATTTCAGGCTCATTGGATTTAGAAGCTTTATGGAACAGATATACCTTCAAGATTTGGTATCGATGAGGCATAGGGTTTAATATTTGCAGAGTTCGACGGCCTAGTCGGCCTTGTGATTCCTCGTCGAGTTTCTAGATTGGGTCATTAACAAGTTCTTAGCCTCCCGGTAACATGTCGGGATGAGAATGTTTGCGCTGTCGTTCTCCGCGGTCCGTAGCCTCTTCTAAGTACGTTCGCGTTGGACGGCATTCCATCAAGACTTGTCGTCGTCTTCGATCTACACCTGCGTAGAGTTTGTCCGTAAATTATATCAGGTATGCTTTAAATATGTCATTTCGGATTTGGATGTGGATACGGATATATCAATAGTATTTTTCTGACTTCAGATGTGAATATGGATATGAAATTATTTCGGATGATTGTTTCGGACAGTTTCGGTTACGAATGGTTGATTATTTAGAAAGAAAAAAATACAAAACAATCTATTTAGTATTAGGTATAACCACAGAAATAAAACTAAACTTTAACTAACAAACTGCTTTTAAATACAATTAGCTGCTCTTTATAAGTATAACACATTACAATGTATATTTTTTCGGGTCCCGTTACGGTTGCGGAGCGCCGTAACTCATGAATTAATGTCGGTCATGCCCGATTTAGGATGATGATAGTTTCTTCCAATATATCTATGACAACTTTATGTCGTGAAAAGAAATACGCAGAATACTGCGTACTCGACGGCTAATCGAATAAAAATCAAGTATATGAATACATATATGTTTCAATATTCACAAGGGCAAGGTTCGTATTTAAGTAAACTATTTTTAAAACAATTCGTGCATTTTGTTAACTTTAAAATCGATGTTTAAAGTTTGTTTTTTGTTTAAATCTAATTTGATGAAATTGTTGTTTAAGTGCGATTTTACAGGTATTTTGATATCGCCATTTACAAGATTAAATAAAATGAGAAGCTGCGCGGAACTGAGGTGGAAGAGCGTTATGAATAGACGGACGGAAGGATGAGCACGAGTGGATTGTTTTAAAAAGACAGTCTTTTTACATTCATACAACAACAATGAATACAAAACAATCGATCTTTTATTAATCACAGGCAGACAGATGTCACGGTTTTTACATCACTAGTAATGATCGATCCGTTGAACAGCACAATGTTTGTTCGATCCGATGCTTCGTCGAATTAGATCGTGTGTTAGTTCAAATAACCGTCGCAGGTTCCACAATGCTCGAACAATTCGCAGACAGAAGGCTAAGACGGACGCCGACTCAATTAGATTTGGTAATTCGTAACCGAGGGGACGTTGATTCGATTTCGCCAGCGTCTGAGCTCTGAACGCAAACGACTGCTGTAATGATTTCTGACTCTAAGACTCAGCTACGAACTACTTCAACATAGAATCAAAGTATACTACAACGTTAAGCCTATTTTGAACATTACATATATTTGAATCGCAGAGTTGGCAGCACACTCCATTAGCGCTGAGGGTGAACGTCGAAGGCTGCTAAAGTTAAGCCGGATTAGATCCGTTTCTGTTGGCTCGTTACCCTCGCGTTCCTACTGCGGTATGAAAAAACCGCAAACAAAGTTATTTTATATGTAAAGAACTTAAAATACTTATTAGCAACTAAATGAAACATATCAGATATTAAAATAGAACCCTCCACCAATGAACCCTTTAAAATCTTTTAAATCCCCTTTAAAAAGTTTAAAGGGGATTTAAAAGATTGCTTGAATCTTCATTCATTTTTTTTAAATCATAGTATAAATTCTTTTCAAGTTGAATCTGGTGACGTGTACACCTGGCGACTATACTATTCCTAACATCTTAAGAATATTTTTTGTTTCTAGAACAGTCTGGATGCTCAAAGCTAATAAATTATTTTTATAAATAAAAACAAGAACTGATCGTTCTTTGTTACATATTTTTTAATCCAAAAACAAAGTGCTATTGTTCATAAACTCTTAAATGCTATAATTACGGCACGGAACACACCCATATGACAAAGTAAAGCGAAAACGTTCACGATATTATCATATAAAAACTATGACCACTCCTCGGTGACCAAACTATTTAATGTCTTTATTGCAGCTGTTCGCTTAATTGCACACGCGCGGCCGCGGCGGAAGAGAAATACAAGACAACATTACTGACTCTTAGTTACTTATATTAAGCACATATATATATATATATATATATATATATATATATATATATATATATATATATATATACATATATACATATATATATGTGCTTAATTTGTGTTTATAATTCATCTCGTGCTCGGCGGTGAAGGAAAACAACGTGAGGAAACCTGCATGTGTCTAATTTCATCGAAATACAGCCACATGTGCATTCCACCAATCGCATTGGAACAGCTTGGTGGAATATGTTCCAAACCCTCTCCTTAATGGAAGAGGAGTCCTTATCCCAGCAGTGGGAAATTTACAGGCTATTATTTTACTTTAATTTTTTTTTATGGAATTGATAAATAGAATATTTTTTTTTTATATGGAGAACAGTACTCCACGTGAGGCCGAATTTGCGCCTTGTAAAGATTTAGGCGATGGGCCGACGTGAAATACTGTCTCGCCTTGCTGAGCACACCGAGCTTCTTTGAAGCCAATTTGGCTTTGCCTTCAAATTGACCGCGGAACTGAACGAGGCTCGAAATATCAACGCCAAGTATTCTGATACTACCTGTAGCGGCTATCGGGATGTTCTTAAATCGTGGAGATACGACAAATGGTGTTTTTTAGCGGTTAACGCACAAATTTGCGTCTTTTTGGGGTTGAAATGCACTAAATTTAGCCGGTCTAAGTTCGAGACTTCGTTTAACGAAGACTCGATTTCAGACACAAGTTTGTTCCGGTACTTTACATGACTTACATTCCGGACTGCCCGTGATAGTGTGTCAGTCTGGCTTCCATACGACTAGAACATATGTACTTATGACTCCTTTGCAAGTCGTAAGAGTATCGTATGAGTATACACTCGTAAGAGTACAAGAGGCTATATATCCAACATCTTCGCAGATCATAGATATTTGAATTCAACCTTCTTCTAACTTCTACCCTTAAAAAGTAATCATCTTTTTATTTATTCTGTTATCTATTCACATCAATAGCTAGTAAATGATCCTACCTTTTCTCTCCTTCTATTTCTCGCTAAAAAAATGAGTTGGTTCTCACTGCATGAAACACTTTCCACTGCCGTTTACTGGTCACGTGACTTAATTTCTTCCGAAATATTATACAAACTTCCTGATGATATTTAACACAAATTAACCGCATGAAAACTCACGTGGCGAGGATTTTAACATGCGATTCTTAACATGGAAATCATCATATTACCGAGCTCAATTTGAATAATCAAATTCAGTGGGGCTCGGTGAAAGTGGAACATTATAATACTAAACAAACAAACTTACTTTTACATTCCTGTGGTATGCAAATTCATTGAGACTCAAATAACGACCTCGTGAAACTGGATTCGTCCAAAACTTTGAAATTATAAACTGACAAGATTATGTCGAAGGCAGAACCTTCTAAATCAAGACAATGACTCTAGTTTGCAAAGATTGCCGACGATTTGTCCACAAAATGGCTGCGTCCTGAATTTATTAAGCCCGAGCTCTACTTGGACCGTCTTCGCGAATAACTCGAGATCTCATCACGGTGATGTATTCAGATTGTTCACAAATAGTTTTGTTTACTGCGGAAATAACTTTTGAAAAGTTGTGAAGAGTTGACACTTTTCGCATTCAATTTATAATTATGTCAATTTTTGATGTTGCCAAACATTCTTTCTGAGATATGCAGAAATTTAAATAATTTTTTTCTTAATAAATAAGATTTCAAATTAAGTTTTGAATATAGACGATGCCTCTCAGACAAGATCGTTGCATTTAAGAATAAAGGTATTTAGGTAAAGACGTAAGTCAATAATGTATATGTGCAATCTATGGTGTCGGGTCAGAAGTTGGCAGGTGTGCGGACATCGATACAAATACATGATAATCGACTATTTACGTTATTAGAGCCTCACTTTATCCATCTTAAAGATCTTGCCCGAAATATCGTTCGCACTTACCGGAAAGAAATGTTGCATAGTGTCTATTCGGTGTATTCCACGGGTACTCAATATGGAACAATGGACCATCGCATAAAATTATTACTGAGTTAGATTTTGTCAGTTCTAAGTTACTAATTTATTATTTACTATATTGAAAAGGTTTTTAAGCAATACAACATATATTTATACAAAAATCCTATCTGCTTCGTACCCCAACCAAAACTCCATGATTAATTTTGACCATCCAAGTTAAATATAAACTTCCAAATTTCAAACTGACATTTTAATAAAAAATAAACAAAGATAATCTTCTTTTGTGAAGGCAATTCTAATCGCACTTGGGGCTGAGTAATAGGTTCGTGACATCCGTTGGGTCGGAAATAAATCTGAAACGAGTACACCTCAGCACGCAGTTACCGAAACTCTCTTTTGTAACGCCTGTGATTTATTACGACAAATCATATAGTGTATAATAAATATAATTAATATTTTGGATATTTGCCTCAGGTAATGTGAAATTTGGTAATAATCTACATTGTTGCTTGACCAACATACAGATATGTGCGTGTTTGCATTTGGTTTCAATGAGGAGATCTAGCTATGTCTGAAGCAGCCTGCGCTACATTATTAAAATAATGAATTAATCAGTCTCCGACGAGGACCGCGCAGACAGGAAGACTTATTGGCCGCGCGTCATCTCCTCGCCGAGAGGCCGGAGCGTAAGCGCTCTGAGTTGTGTATTACGTTAATGTACATTTAAATTGATATTATTTTCTTCATCTTTGTACAACATCTCATATCGCTCCTGTTTCTTTTATAAAAAGTATTTACATCGAGGCCCTGCTTAGATTGTATTATCTTTACATTAATTTTGCCCTTCTTTGTGCTCACGATCGCACAATGTTATCAATTTTCTAGCGATCCCCAAACGTCTGTATCTACAAATTGCTTTAAAAGTAAAGAAAACTCATATGTTTTATTCCATTAGGTTTATTTATTTTCTTACAAAAAATATTGCTTTATAGTAAAGACGTATTATATTTGGGCAAATACTTTAACTACTAAGGCGTTAGCATAAGAAAATAAATAGTTTTGCAATAACAACGTACCGTTCTGTACTCTGGTACTCAACGACTCGAGATTGAACTAAAAGATTCCGTATAACTAGTCATTGAATTTTTAAAGCCAACGACGAACAATATCTGCACTCGAAGTTATTTCCTGCTCGTCGCCGGCGAGATTCCTTCGCGGACTCGGTTTTCAGTTTTCTATTTTTTAAAGTTCTTTCGATACCTTTAAGAAAATTGTGTTCATTGACTTGTTTCTTCATCAAGCCAGACTCCGCGCTTTGGCTTTCATTTCTAAATATTGACAAAGTATAGATATTATAAACACTTAAATGTCCACCTCGCGCCACGATAAGTATGAGGAAGTATTAAGTTTGTTTTTACATTTTGGGGGAAAACCTTTCCAAAACAAAACTTTTCGAAAATTAAGTATAGTATATGTATAATGGTATTATTTAACTGAGAGCATTATAAAACTTGTTGCAATTTACCCCGTGCGCGCTCTACGCTTGTTGTAAGCTTACGCACTGACTCGACTTATTTATGTCTGTTAATTGTTCCTCGTACTGAAGATGTAGCAAACTTTGTTTGACATAAAATAAACTAATTTTCCCTTTAATTTACAACTAAACAAAATTAAATCATTTGTAGTGTAGACAACATAGTACAGATTATTATTAAATCATTCGTACAAAAATATATTAGTCATTTCATCTAATTGTCTGAGCAACCATCATCACAAGCGGGCGCTTGAAATAGATTTCATTTTAAAAATGAGACTTCAAATCACGAATCATAATGTAATACAAAGAGTCTATATCTGAATTACAATTAAATTAAAATATGTTTTCTTCAATCGCTTTCTCTACGTAGTTTTTTTTTTCAAAATATAAACGGAAATTATTATTTAAAGAAATTGAATGTCATTTTATTTTAAAAAGTACGAAAGCTTTATGTATAAGATCAATGTTTCTAAATATTTATTTATTACAGAGAGCTATCAATTTTATCAGATAAAAACGGCATATTTATGTACCCTTTGAACAAATGTAGGTTCGTAATGTTTTATTCCCAATGCCTTTTTACCTTTTACTTTGCTATACTGATACTTACTGTGGCTTAAATTAAAAAGCAAAGCACAAGCGACAGTGCATCTTAAAATTATACACCTTAAAGTTCCCCGTACATTGATAAATTAAACGGTTTGATCTCCAAGACGTTTCAATTCAAACATATTTTGCGTAAACTAAATATTTCTTGGTAATTTATTTGTTTTCTTTATTTTTCGAATCCCTACGATAACATAATGTAATTTGTGCTATAATAGAGATCCGTTAAATACGTAACAAACCCTTTGTAGATACACGAAAATACTCAGACGAGCAAAGGCTCGGCAACTAACGAGTTGATGAGTGTAATGACTTTACTCAGCTTGGCAGCGCGAGCCAAATGAGCTAATAAGCTCCTTTGTAATGCTAGCTTTAGGGCTCCAGTGAGAGCAGTTCCGTGCAAATTCACCTGAACATATTATGTTACACTTTTATTTGGACAACAGCAGTCCCTCGTCGGAGTATTCGCTTGTATTGTAGCAGACCAGATTCAAGCATCACATACATACGTAAGGGAGAAGAAGCTGGAAGAACCTGAGATACACCTTTTTCGAATGCTCAAAATCGAATCTTACAAGTCAATCTTTTACATTAAGCCATTAGGGCGGTACTGTAAGGTGATGCTCACAATCGAATCTTAGATTGTTAATTAACAAGCGAATGTTCTCGATGAGAAACCGGCCTTGGGTGCGCAGGAAGTGATGGATAAGTTCCTAAAATAAATTGTCTTAGTAAAACATATTTGTAAGTTGCCAATTGGATATTTTTTTTTATCTCAATGCAAAGTTATATATTTGTTATCGGGCTTTAACTGGAGTAGAGATTTCATAGAGTATCATTTTCTTTCATTGCATCGCATGGAAAAGTTCATGACAGTATAATACTGTTAGCGATGGAATCTTCGGTCCGAATATTCGGTAAGACTGCCGGCCGGTGCTGTTTGAATAAATATTTGACCACAGCTCAATGTACACAAGCCGCTTTATGAATATTCAGCGCCGGCCCAATTTGTTTTCGATCTTGCGGGCCGCGCCGGTCGCAATACGTAACGTGCGCTGATCCCGACTTTATGAGATTAAAATGTCCATCTTCGTGTCAATATTCTACATTCAAAATAAACGTATGGTCTACTAATTTAATTAATTTTTTATTAAATTTTCGTCTCTTCATTCGAAGATAATATTCTCCACGTAGTTTTTCGAGTCTGACAGAGTCTATCTTAGGGCTAGTAGGTACTGTTAAAGTTAATATCTGCTATCTGCACTCCGATTTTGTCATTCCTTCCTTCCTCTAAGATATAGAAAATTAGTTGTTTCGTCTGTCATGCTAAAATGGAGTGCAGAGGAAAGTATAGGACACTAAAATAAAACAATAAGATGAAAATACTCAAGTTTCAAAACCCACGTTTCAACTAATTTAAAAGTTGTGATTTTTTTTTATG
Source organism: Vanessa cardui (assembly GCF_905220365.1). NCBI lineage: Eukaryota > Metazoa > Arthropoda > Insecta > Lepidoptera > Nymphalidae > Vanessa > Vanessa cardui. The sequence continues at coordinate 59,249 of NC_061124.1, forward strand.
GAATAGGTGGCAAACGAGCAGGAGGCTCACCTGATGGAAAGTGACTACCACCGCCCATGGACACCTGCAACACCAGGGGGCTTGAAGGTGCGTTGCCGGCCTTTGAGAAAGGAGTAGGCTCTTTTCTTGAAGGTTTCCATGTCGTATCGGTTCGGAAAAATCGCCGGCGAAAGCTGGTTCCACAGAGTGGTTGTGCGAGGCAGAAAATGTCTAAGAAATCGCGCTGTTGTGGATTTTCGGACATCAAGATGGTGCGGGTGAAACTTAGAATTTTGACGAGATGTCGAAGGTGAAATTCAGCAGCCGGGATTAATCCGAACAATTCCTCGGAACATTCCCCGTGAAAAATTCGGTAGAAGATGCAGAGTGATCCAACATCTCTACGCAAAGCCAAAGGATCAAGGAGATCGGAAAGGGCTTGATCGTCGATAACTCGAGCCGCTCTATGTTGGATGCGGTCAAATGGATTCTTCCTCTATGCACGTACTTAGTTAAATAGTTTTTGTGCGTCGATGGAACTTTAGGAAAACCGTTGACACGAAGTCAACGTGATCGGACCCGGAGCGCCTCCAGTGAACCCCCGGCTGCAACGTGTCATGGCAACGAACTCGTTTCTCGCGTAATCCGCGAAATGTATTCCCGTCATCGCGGACAAACACGAGAGCGTGTCAATATGAAAACATTACCAATTTACCGCGAAGTGGAAATTATTTTAATTATGCAAAACACGACACCGAATTAATTCGTTATTGATGAGCAGACGCGAAGGATTATATTTAAATTAATTTGTATCATGCCGGGCGATTTATGCCACGTGACTGTACCGTCTGTGATGAGTATTATATGTTGTCAATACTTTTATGTGTACCAGTAAAAGTCACAACCGCCTTCGCGAAAAATAACCTAAACTAGACAATAAGCAGAAACATACTCTAACTAATAATAGAAATGCTTAAATGAGAATATCAATCGGTGCCATTTAAAAACTTTTATGAGGAAATACGAATCAAGTATGTTTCATTATTATGTACACACATTAACGATAAATTAATGTGTTAATATGTAGGCGTCACGTTGTAATCTCACAGAGAGTACGAAAACATAAACCCTTCGGCTGTGGGCAGATAGATCATTAAGCTTAGTGTACCATTTGATAGTGTTGTGTGAGTACTGTTATCCTATTGATTATTAATATATAGGGTTGCATGTTGCGAGCACACAATGCACGCACGCGAGTGCCGACTGCCTGCGGTCGATTTTTAACATAATTTGCGTGGACATTGACTTATGTAGTTTTAACGTATCTGTAAAATAAATATTTAGAGCACAAGATCGTATTATATTATAAGCAGTTCCAAAGTGTACGTTCATCTATCGGTGCAGGGAGGAGCTGACCAGGCTTTATTTCTTGTTATTTACAAGCCTGACTGCGGCGTCGGTGGCCCTAGACCTTTATTAGGGTAGATCGCGTTTGTTATTCAAAGCCCCTCGGGCCTAATATTGACGCTATTATTATAAACGTGACCTATCCGAGTAAACTATGTCTCTATATAATATTTTACCAAGAACTAAATCCAAATTTTAATCAATACAGTCAGGTGCAATCCTCGGAGGATGCCAAAAACCTTTACTTTTGCTTGAAATTGTCATTAACTTATTATTATGATATTATTAATGACACGTGTTAGTTTAATGACGTGATGATGTTACCCTGCTCCACTGGGTACGAGATTAATTTCACATTAAAATGAAGCAAATTAAAACTTTGTGATGCTTGCTTCAAAGTACAGTCTTCCATCAAAGCCCATGCTTTGCTTCCACTGGACCACCTCTTCCGTGGATATATCCAAAATGTTTCTTAAACAGACGAGACACCTCGAGCTCTCTTCCATTTATAATTATAATGACATTAGCGTCAAAAAAGCTCGAGAGTCCGGCGGCGCTCGTTAGCAGTGCGTTAATTAGATCATCGCAAACTGGCCCCATCGCTGACGCGCTACAACAACTACTCAATTACGCTCTTGAACTTGTCTCATCTCGCCTCGGATTAATCTCTTTCTGTTCGTCATACAATGTTGACACTCCATTCCCTCTTGGTAACACTTTAATTATGTTAAAAAATATTTAATTGTTTGATTAAACGTTTTATAATTAAAAAACATGCATTGCAAGTAAAGGGACGAAAGTGTTAACAAGCAGCCTGGCGCACTCTAACCGACCTTTGAGCCCGCTGCACTCTAGCGGTGTTGGCCGTTACAGCATACATTGTGCCGACACATTTCCTGAGGACCTATAACGTTAATGTTGCTTATTTCCGAGGTGCGATTGCAGATTCGATATTCTAAGACAATTTAAACTGCTTTTTGGAGAGAACAAGATTTTAATTTTTTGATTCGATTAATAATTCTATTTTCTTTTTGCTTGTATTGGCACTCATAAAATTGTATTCTAATAACTCGTATCGTTTAAGCTACTCGTACTTCAGCTTAATAAATTGACCATATTGTATGACTATTGCTTTCAGTGAAAGAAACGTTTTAATAAATAATGTCATATTCAAGTCTGTTTTAACACCTACTAATTACTTTTTGAATTACTCAAATCAGACATTCCATTCAAAAGATATTAAACCCAATAATAATGTCCACTTCCATGCCCACAACCAAGCGGACGAAGTCGCGGGCACAGCTAGTAAATAAATATATTGAGATCGTGTAAGCGCAGGCAAGCACAAATGTTTCGATAGTAGGACGTTGTAAAATCAATTACTTGTCACATAGACAATTTCCATTAAGCACGAAATGATCAACTTATTGAGGCATCACGCACGTCCATTCCGAGACATGGGCGCCGGAGAGTTGAGGAACCGACTGCAAAAATGTCATAACTTAGCACCGAAGTTTGTCCTTTCCAGTCGAAGTTTCAGTTATCCAGGCCACTGAGCACTGTTGAATATTTAAGAAGCGTAGAAAGGGAATAACGGTGCTGCGACTCCGCTCGACTTAAGGCCTTCGAACAATTCCATACTGTCTGCCTGACTTTTAAGCGCGATTTAAAGTGATACATTAATTATGAAATGTTTCCGCGAACAAACTTTCCAGCGGTGAGAGAGTTCTCGCCGCACTTTACTCGGGATCACTTTGAGCAATTTTCAATTTTGCTTTTGATTGAATTTTCTATTGATATTGTATTACTACATTTGAGTTTTGCAACTTTTCGTATTTAATAATAATATTTAACTTGAGGTAGACGTCAGGCAATATAACTTTGAATCCAAATTGCTCTTAATTTAAAGTTATGTCTAAGTATATCTGTCTCATTGTTCGAACGGAAAGCGACACGTGCGCGAAAAGGGTTCAGGAGCGGAACCAATGAATTCGTGCTTTACGTGGAATGTTGGCGCTTTCTTCAAGCTGTTACTGATGGTGAACTAGAACGCTGCGTTCTAATTACTATTCTACGTCTGCAACTGAAAAAAAAAACATTGTCTCAATCTTGATTTTATAAATCGCTCAGTTGACTAGCAAAAATTAAAACGATAGGAAAAGTTCGTAACACAATAATTTTGGACGCACGAAAGCAGTAGGTAAATGTAATTATAACACGATATTATTTATAGACGATAAAAGAGCTAAAGTAAGTAGTAAACTGAAACAAACGGATAAAAGATGGCGTCGGGCGAGCGGGTTTGCCGCGGGAAATGAAAAATTACAAAAGTCCGATGTTATAAATTTGGAAGTTATTATTAACGAGTTCAGTCCGCACTCGTAAAACAAAGTTTGCGTTTTACGCCATTATATCCAACCAAACACGATCATGGCGAAAATAATGTAAGACAGCACAGATAACAGTTTTTATACTTTACAATAGGAACGCCGACTAACGCAAATGCCACGGCAGTCCTCGTAAGTGTAATAACACCAGCTCACTCGCCCTCTGAGCTGAAGTACTGCTGTACGGTAGGACATGAATATTCGGAATTACTAAAGAGTATAATGTCCTACGGTATTATGCTTTGGGGTAACGCAGCCGCTATCCAAACTATATATATTTGGGCTACAGAAGAGGGCTATTCGCGCAATCTATAACCTAGGAGCCAAGGAATCATTAAGGTATAGATTTAAAGAAATTAAGATATTGACTGTTGCTTCTCAATAAATATTTTGTAATGTTTTGTATGTACGGAAAAATATTAATGTTTTTTATGAAAAAATGTGATTCTCATAACATTGGTACAAGGAACAAACACAATCTTGTTACTCCTGTTACTCGACTGCATAGAGTCAGTAACTCTTTTGTGGGGCAATGTATACGCTTCTACAACAGGATTCCAGAAAGCTTTCAAAATGCTTCTGTTGCCAAATTAAAAAAAAAATGGTAAGGAACGCTTGTGTGCAAAAGGTTACGACACAATTAGCGAGTTTATGTTTGATAGCACTCCTTGGGAATGAAAAGATCGCCTCCTGGCTATTTCTAATCATATACTACTATGTATCTTATTAATTTGACAAAAAAAATAACAAAAAAAAAGACCCGCTGAGTTTCTTTCGCTGGTTCTTCTCAGATCAGGGTGTTCCTTTTCCGAACCGGTGGTAGTGTTTATTTGACAATCAATAAGTAAGTGTGATGCTTCTATATTGAATAAAGGAATTTGAGTTTGAGTTTGAGTCGCTGGTGCGAATTGTCTCGTGTGTAACTGAGAATATACATGATGGTCACTTGTGCGTTACATGTGTAATTTAGACTCTCTATGATTGCAGGTTTCATATAAATAAAAGTGTACCTTTTATTTACCCGTATTTGTTTTTCGTGCTCGGTGCACTACAAGAAATCTCATAATGAATAAGCATGCTTTTCATACATACATAATATATAGTTTTGCATATATTTGTATGCGTTTTATTTCTTTTAGGCATAATTCATTACTCATGCATCATTGTTGTTAAATACACATACCAACCAACCTTAGGGAACATTCATTTAGTTTTACTAGAATAGAAAAGAATTAATATTATTCAATTTCAAATCGAAATTTAAATGAATATAAATTTTCAAGTATGAACTATTAATTTTAGTTATGTTTTACTTAATCCGAGTTACGTGAGTTATGATTCGATTCGATGAATTTAAATCACTTAATTAAAACTCAGCGAAAACTATATATTTGTAACTGACGAGCAACCCCTACTCATTTCACGCCGGTCTTTTAACTGTTTGTGAAAATGGAATTTTTGATTGGCCACGGATTAGAACACAATAAAATGAAAACTAAAAAGTGGATTTAAAATAATAATAATAAAGCCTTTATTGCTGTTCTTTTTTACACTTATAATTTATACAACATAATATTAATAAAACATTTCGTCCTCCCATCTCATAATCTGTCTACCTCGGCTTCTTTTACTATCTCGGGGGTGCCACTCTGTTACGAGCCTCGTCCATTTTTCTGTTTTTTCTCTTATCATGTGTCCTGCCCATCTCGACTTAAGGAAGAGAAGGGACCGAGAAAACATAAAAAAGTAAAACAAAAATTCAAGAATGTATAAAAATTGGATTTAATGAATTATTTATTAGTCGAAACATTTGTGATGATAAGACTGCGAAGTCTTCTAAAAGGCCATACGACTCATTCATCGCGTGGAGCCAGTCCCCTTTGTCCAAAGGTCGCATTAAGAGTGCAGTATTTTTAATAAATGCATTACATTTAACGGTCTATTGGTAGCTGTCGCAGGGGAATCTTCTCAAGCTCCATACTGATCGACTTTTCGAATAGCTATTACAGTAATCGTCTTCCCGCATGCGGTCACCACATAATTGCGAATTCTTGACAATCTTTATTACTACTTGAAGACCAAATCAGCACACGTTGTTTTACTAATATATATAATTAAATAAGCAGTTACTAATTTAAATAATTATTAAAATATATAATCGTCCAAATCTTTTCGGCCTCTATATTTTAAAAATGATTCGTTTTATTTCTAGTCATTAGAATTTGTCTACGAAATGTAACTCAAATTGTACATATAAAGAAATATTTCTAAATCGCATACGTATAAGAAATTAAAGGGCTTATTTAAAAAAAAGAGAGATTTATAATATGAACTTGTTTGCAAGAACAATTTCAACATGCAAACTGTAATAAGGTAGGATTTACGTTTTGGAGAGTACCTGTGTAAGATCGGACGCGAAGTATGGCGGTTTGTCACCACTGCGGGGCGGACCAAGACACTGCCCAGCATACGCTAGAGGCGTGTCCAGCTTGGCAGATGCAGGTCTTGGTCCAGTCGGTCAAATCGGGCGAAATCTCTCCCTGCGGGCAGTCGTGTCGGTGATATTAGGCAGGTAATCGGCGTGGGAGGCCGTAGTCTCCTTCTGTGAGACCGTCATGATCCAGAAGAAGATTGCGGATTGGGAATGGACCAATCTCGCCCGGCGGAGACGACCCACGGGCCGTCCTCCCGGCCTCCAAGCCCCATTGTTCGGGGCGGAATAAATAGGGCATTTCTTCCAGCCATTTGTGTGTGAAATGGGGGTCTCACGCATCCGTTTCATACGGCCGAGAGGAGGACGGCATCCCGGTTATGGCCCCGGGCTGCGCACCAGCGAGGGATGCGGGGAGGGCGAGACCATTCTTCGCCCTCCTGAGTCGTGCTCCGCCAGCCACGAGCGGAGCAACGCAAGGGAGGGGCAGCGGACGTGCTGCGAAAGCGATCCCGCAGCCTCTCCGTGTCCGTGCCTATGGCGGCCATCGCAGTGTTTTTAGTGAGTACAATCTTACATAACCCGACATCCGACATCCTCCCCATAAGAGTCGGGTATCTACGAATATTTTCCCTGCGTTAAAAAAAACGTAGGATTTACGTATATGCGATCCAGGTGACGGAACAACCTGGATCTGGAGGTCAATACTAACGCAATTGGAAGCCTCTTAAAAGCATTTATGAAATTGAACCGCAGTAAAGTAAAAATACATGTTAATTATTTTGTAACAATAATAAATTGTAATCAAGTCCCCTTCAACAGCTACCAAATTGAATCGAATTCGAGTCGGCTATAAAAGATCTGTTCAATAAAATATAGCTCGTGTATCAAAAAAAAGTAAGTAAGCTTAGGCGAAATAGCTCCAAGTTCATCAATTCTCATAACGTAAAGGTCGAATGGGCGAGTGGTTTCACTATCGAATAAATAACAAGACGCAGACCGTTACAAGTCTATATTCTGTATTTTAGAAAGATAATTTATATTCGCACAGCGCTGATAGATCCATTCTCTAAATTGTAAATAGAGTGATTGATGGGAAGCAATCAAATTGGTAAATATTTTATGTTTATTTATTTGGCGCCTCCACTCCGAGCTTCGTCTGCTCGAAAACCATTGATTTATCTGTGAAAATGCCAAACCCAAAACCAGAAATCTGGTAGAGAAAGAACTACATAAATATGTTACAAAATGAAAACTTCATTAAATCCTCTGAATTATGAAAAATTGCGGAAACTCTTAACCGGCGATGAACGAAGTCAATGAACACGATGAACACAGACACACACACATCTCGCTTATCAGCCATCCATAAACACTCACAGATATATACGCAGAAACACCGCAATGATTTAATGAATTTAAATTATTTATAGTTGAGATATTTTCTGTAATACTACTAACTACTACTACTAACTTTTACGATTGTTTTCTGTTTTAATATTATAAAAAAATAAAAATTACTACATAGTGATTGTATTGGTTAGAATGTGAATAAATTAAAGCGGTTAGAACACGTGCATCAAGGAAAATATCGCGAGGAAAACTGAATGTGTCTAATTTCATACTGCCACATGTGTATTAAATTAACCCGCATAGGAACAGCGTGGTTGAATATGTTCCAAACCTTCTCCTCAAAGCAGAGAGGAGGCCTTAGCCCAGCAATGGGAAAAATACAGGCTGTTGTTGTAGTTGTTGATGTGACTTTAAGAAAAGAAACTAACTTCTAGCACACGCTTCATATATGTTCGGAAATCAGGGCTGTGATGTTAAGACACGTAAGACTAAGGTTAACAATCAAGTTCTTGTACATCGGGTGCATCGTCTCCGTTCACGCGCATCGCGGCGTAACGTAACAACGTTTACTTTAAAACTGCTAAATATTCTCGACAACTTCGCCGGCATAAATTTGTTCCGTTCAGTATGCAGTTCGGAGAGTCTGTATTATTCTAATGTAAGGGAAACAAACTCGCCATCCTCATCAAGAGATGTTGGCAAAGTTCGTAACTTCTGTCCGAGAGCGCCTTCTTTCAGCGGACTTTCTACTTCTTGTCGCTCGTACAACTTATTCGATTTGATCACACTCGCGGCGACTCGCCGTCGAAATAACGTTTACGGTAACTTTAATTAAATGTTTTCACAGAATTTCATTTCAGATTCCTTTCCTTCATTTCCTCGTCTTCGGGACGAAATTCAAAGTAACGTCCGCGACGACCGGCGATGGCGACGACGAAACGAGTCCCGCAACTTGTTTGACCTTTATACGAATATATTTATACGAGCGTTCTCTTACGACTGGATGGTATAGAATAGATTAATAAATAATATGTTCGAATATATAACTATATGTGATATGTATATAAGTAGAGTATTTAATTATTGTTCATTATTAAGTGTAAATTGAATTTAAAATTATCACCCGTACAAAGTACATCTTCGACTAATTAAATTACAAGGGAATGTTACTAAGCAATATTTAATTATTTTAAAATATACTGCATAAAATCAAATTAATACACACGCCCGCTTAAGTATGATTTGATTTCGTTAATTAATAATATGCCTTTTTATATTAATGTATTTTTATTTGAATGATATTTAACTGTATTAATAATTGACAAAGCTGTGTATAAACCAAGAGAGTAAGAGAGAGAGCTTCTCAAGCATATTTACGATACTTGGGAGAAATCATCAATGCTATTGGAGTATTCTGTAATTAATCTAAAGCATTCGATTGTGTAGAACACGAAACGCTTCTTTATAAGCTCAAATATTACGGTGTTGAAGGTAAAGCTCTTGATCTCATTGCTTCATACTTAAGTCAAAGAATCCAGCAAGTTTTCATTAATGGAATAAAGTCTTCTGGATCTACGTTAAGAATGGGTGTTCCACAAGGTTCAATTTTGGGTCTCTTTCTATGACGATGTGAACGGTGCATTATCACAGATACACAATTGGTTTACAGTAAATAATTTAGTTTTGAATGCTCAAAAAACAAAACGTGTAGTTTTTGCCTCGCCCAATGTTAGAAGGCAAAATTATAATATATCTTTAAACGGTAACCGTCTTGAAGTAGCTGATACTACGGTGTTCTTAGGAAAAGAATTGGATGCCAAACTTCAGTGGAGTTCTCATTTATCATCCCTAACAGGAAGACTCAGCTCCGCAGCGTACGCGGTTAGAAAAGTTAGACAACTAACTGATATTGATACCGCTCGTTTAGTTTATTTGGGTTATTTTCACAGTATTATGTCATATGGCATATTTCTTTGGGGTAACGCTGCAGATATTTAATCTGTCTTTATTTTACAAAAGAGAGCAATCATTCAAACAGCAATTACTTTTTTACCGGAGTGTTATTGTAACATATTTGAGATTTTTTTCTAGTTATTTTTTGTCGGCATACCGCGCATTGACGTCACGATATTCATTACAATAATTATTGTAATTATTTGATTCTGGTTTCCTCGTAACTGACTGCACTTCTAACATAATTAGTGTGTTTTTTTTAAGTCTATGACGTCTTCGTGTATTTTTTAGAACCTGTTTTAGAGATGAAGCAACTAACCGTGGAACGCTTTAGATTTCTTTAACTCTAAAAGTTTTTATTGTTGCTATAATAAGAGATAAAATATTTTTTTTCTCAAGTCATGTCTTAACATTCTTGTATCATTAATAATCTGTAGCAGTTCTTAGATATTGCACAGGAGCGAAAACAAATTAACAAAACTTTCCTTAAGTTCATTTTGTTACAAATATTTTTACTTTGGTATCATGTACCCACAAGTTTTATGATTATTTTATTTTCTACCTCGCTTTTGCGAGGCAAAAAATTAAATTTGTGAATTTAGGCTATGCCGGGGTTTTTCCCGAGTCCATAGGACTTGGGAGTCTTTAAGAAACTATGCGTACACATTTCTTAAAGGCCGGCAACGCATCTGCAAGTCCCTATGTTGTGTTGCAACTGGCATAATCATTTCCCCTCTGCTTATTCTCCATTTTTACCACAAGTTTAAACTAATTCAAGTAACTAAGAATTGAACCAACTTTGACAATAGAAACTTCAAAAGTTAGAATTCGTGTACGGAACCCTACGCCTGCTCGAACTCAACAAGTTCTTTCGAATTTCGAAGTTTTATAAAACAACATACATACATAAATTAATTTGATAATTAGTCTTATACATTAAATCAAATCATAAACACTGACGAGATTCGACACGCAGTCGGTTATGGGTTTAACCTTGTTATTCACAAATGCTTGACCATCGATACGTTTACTTTTAGGCACACATAACACTATTATTAAACGCTACAGCGTTAACTATTTGGAACTTGTTATTTTTTGCCACAAAGACGTTAAAATACCATTAAAAAAGCATAAAACGAGAGGCCACGAACATCGGGAAAACCGACAAATTTTCAACACAGGCTCTGCAGTCGTCACTAACGTTCATGGTATCCATAGTCACAACACGATCGTATCTCATTCCGAGGGCAGCAGGAGTAACGACTAACTACAACACACTCCCACTCTATTTCTGCTTCCAAGCTTACCGTAACAACTCTACCACTGCTTAAGATGTCATTTTTTTTCGAATCACTGGATTTGAATAATTAAGTAATAAATAATTGTGTTTGAATTGTATGTTATGTTTAAGATTTAATAAATAAAAATACTAAATTAACTAAATTAATTAAGTCATAACTTTGATTTATTTATCATGTAAATGTTAAGTTATAATCACATTATATTTAATATCGCGCGGCAGGTCCGTTTGAAGTTTCTGACGCTTTGAGCGTCCTACAAAATATTTCTAAAAAGCTACAGGTCTCAATACCTACAGTAAGTGTATGTTACAGTATAGTACAATTTCACTACATACACATTACACACCTCAAAAATTATAGGTGTTTCATTACTATATTGTTCATGTATTATATACAAAAACCCTCCCCTCGAATCACACTATCTATTAAAAACCGCATCAAAATCCTTTGCGTAATTTTATAGATATAGGGATATAGGAACAGAGAAAGTGACTTTGTTTCATACTATGTTGTGATGGAACTCCTAAACGGCTCACAATTAGGGTGCGATATGGGGCAGAATTTCTTACAGTCTTTAATCAAATTTTGTGTATGTGATGTGATGTACGACATATGTATATTAGCACTCTTTTGTTGTAAAAACAATAAGTGTATTTAGATTTTGATATCATTCTAATTATTGGGTTAATTTGCTGTATAAAAGATTAAAATACCGGTCATAATATTATATCATTATAAAAATACTAAATATGATTGATAGCGAGGATAGTCACAGGTCACTTCTAACGACGGACGGACACGACGCAAATAATAGAACTGTAACCGACGAAGTTGGCGGCGAGCCACTTTGATTGCTAGGGCCGTGACACCCGTTGACACCGATCTCGGCAACGACTTAGATTAGCCGTCCACGCCATGCGTGGTTATTGCTTTACAAGCTCATAATGGTGGCGTAACAAACAAAATCATCATGCCGACGACACGCTCGTCAGACCGATGGTTACAGTGGCTCGGTTGCTCCGTAGCTCTATTATATACAATAATATATCCGACCATTGTTGACATCAATTGAGTTGTCGAAAGGGGGCGGCCATGACTATAGGGTATAGAACTGAGTACAATACCAAATAACGTAATAATCGCTTCACTACACTCCAGACGTCGTAAGCGCCGGCCGCTCTGTAGTAACTCCGTCGGACGGAAACACGGCTGTCGCTTTGTTTCTGCTGCAGCTTATAAATCCACTGGACGGTGAACTTAGCGCTCAATATATTTTAAACGCGTTGCCTCATTATAACAAACACTATGGGCCTGTCTTGAGGGCCGTATCTTTCCCGCTCGTCCAATTGTTGTGACAAAATTAAATAAAAACACGAGTGATTTATTTGAATGGCTTCTTTATTTTTACAGTGGAATCTTAATTAGCTACAATGAATGCGCTAATTTTGTTGTCAAATAATACATCTTAGAATGGTAGACATGTTTTGGCGGTGGAATATTAGTATTCGATGATGTGTTAAGTGAACGCATCGAAATTAGTCTGCAAACTCTACCGTCCGCGTCGGGTAATAAGTATATTGGTATAAAACATATTGAGTTGTATACATCGTTTTATTTTTGACAGCGAATTCAAATTGAATTTAACGCAAGTCGAAATATCAGCAACATTTACTGCGAGTTATCGAGGCGAGCGCAAGTGTTGACAATTAGACCCGATTGCTCTCAATGGAGATGAATGCGCGTCCGACCGGCCGCCCCGCGCCCCGCGCCCCGCCGCCCCCAGCCAATAATCAGGAAAGGAAAAAACCGAAGGAGGCAATTTTCGAGTAAAGTGATAATAGATCTGGTCGCTTCATGCGCTTTAGACGGTTAATCCGAGGACATTGCCCTTCACAAGGACGAACCTCGGACTATTGAAAATGAAGACAAGTGACTTGTTAGTGATTAAGGCGCACACGGTGAATCTCGATGGCGGGCCGAAATCTACGTGCTAATAATGAATAGCTCTGTAAATGTATGTAGGTGTATTTTTATTTCCAATGTTAGCATTAAAATCAAAGTAAAAATGGTTTAACCCGTAAATGTCATCTTATAAATAATATTTTCCACTTATTTCAAGGCAGGTTGGTGCGTTATCTTACAGCCGTCACCCAAAACTTATTTAAATTTAATGAACTAATTATATGGCAAGCGAACGGCAAGCCTGCGAGTGCGGCCGCGACGCACGCGCGTCCGGTCATAGGGAAACTCTCGGAAAAGAGGCTATATCGACTGAAATGGAGTACTTGTATTAAATAAACAATAAGTCTGTGCTCTTTGAAAGTTAAACTAGTCCGCTAAGTAATAACTAGACTCTAGCAATTCCTAATATTACTATTTCAACGTCTAACTTTTAACGGGCACTTAGCAAAAACAACAACATCAGCCTGTAAATTTCCCACCGCTGGCTAAGGCCTCCTCTCGCTTTGAGGAGAAGGTTTGAAACATATTCCACGACGCTGTTTCAATGCGGGTTGCAGGAATATACATGCGGTAGACTTTTTATGAAATTAGACATATGGTTTCCTCACGATGTATTCCTTCACTGCCGAACACGAGATGAATTAGAAACTCAAATTAAGCACACGTATATTCAGTGGTGCTTGTCGCGGTTTGAATCGTCAATCATCGGATAAGATATATTTATACCTAATAGTATTACACCGATTTTCATTTCAAATATTAGATTTTTTTATTAAATATGACATTTAACAATAATATCGCCGACATTATTACGTAAATGATCGCGCCACGCTCGCTGCCTACAACCTACACAGCGCTAATTCACGTCGCTGCACGCCTTGCGTCTTATTTATGCCTCTCATAAAACATGTGTATTAAAATTATAAGGCAATTTTATTCACAATTTTTTTTTTGTATATCTATATAAACTATGTCACTGTATATAATGAAGGCGCGCTAGATTCCTTCCTCCGCAACTTTGTAGGGAGCCGACTGCGACCAAACTAAACTAAACTTTGGATCGAGTTTAGTTTAATGTCGCTCTTCACTCCGCAATAAAACAGAACCGGCCACGACTCCATCGTATCTTCAGTAGTATCACATTAAACCTCACTATAGCCGAACTCGTTCTTTACGTTCTCCAGCTGATCGATGGCATATCTGGTTCGGTCATCGTCGCCGTCCATACAAAGTGCACGTGCTGTTCCGCGGCTAAAAGTCTTATTTCAGCTCTTTCCTTTCGCCGTTCTCGAGACAGTGCGGCAGCAAGCGCGAAATTTATTTGAGTTCTAAGATATCTAATTTCCATTTTACAAGCAACTAGGGTCTATATTTTAAAATTCTGCAATTTTTTGCGACACAATGTAGGTATATATATATAATATCACAGCCATTGTTATTATATATATGTATATATGTCATTAGTAAAGTACTCAAGTTACAGGCCGTTTACGTGCCACAACTAGGCTGAGTTCCACTTGACATACATACTTGATCCATACAAATATGTACCTGTTTGAGAGCTATAATTAATTTCTCTCCGCGACAGATGGCAAACACAATGAGACGCAGTTTGAGGTTCCATTCGTAACACAAAATCTAATATCACCGAAAAAGTAATCCTACTTTATCTCTTCGATGAATGACGAATTGTAAGCAACAGCGGCAAGTGTCACCGCCGCGCCCGGGTGATAAGTCGTTCAATGTCGACGGAGCTTCGCGCCCGTAGTGAATTTCGGGCGCAATTTAATCCTGAATACAAACAGTACATAAACAGAGTTAGAAAAACCTTTAACCACATTATTGTTCAAAAGTGTTTAATATTAAAAATTAGCCATTTGGTTAGCCACAGGTTTCCTAATTTTCAACCGAATTCAAAAAGGAGGAGGTTATAAATTTACATTATGTATATGCGCGACAAATAGGTGAATAACTCAAAATCACGTTAACCAATTTCGATGATTCTTTTTTTATTATAAAGGATATACTTTAAGGGTAGTTTGGTGAAAGTTTGGTAAGGTTCTGAGCACAGGATCCATGATAAATTAAGGGAACGGGAGGGAACGGAACAATTCTGAGGAGCACGTTAGCAATACTCGGTCGAATCTTTTATTTATGGGTTACTTGGATATTTGAATCACCTTCCGGAACGTGGTTATGTTCATGTAATTGTCATAATCGAATATTATAATCAACTAGCGACCCGCCCCGACTTCTCACGGGTGCAATACTGATACTAAATGTACTAAAGAATTTGTCTATTTACGACATCACATTGCAAACTTCTAAAATTGTCAGTGTTTCTTTACTATATTGTTCATTTATTATATACACAAACCTTCCCCTTGAATTACACTATCTATTAAAAAAAAAAACGCATCAAAATCCGTTGCGTAGTTTTAAAGATATAGGGACAGAGAAAGCGACTTTGTTTTATACTATGTATTGACGGAACTCCTAAACGGCTTACAGTTAGGGTGCGATTTGGGGCAGAATTTCTTTCTGTCTTTCATTAAATTTTGTGTATATGATGTGATGTCATATGACGTACGACATAGCATACGAATAGCTCTTTTGCAAAGTTATTTTACTGAGGTCGATTACAGCTCATTGAAGGGTGGTACCTTGTAGTTTATGCCGCATGACGTATTCAAGCCGCATTTTCGAAAGTCTATTTTTGCTTTATTCGAAAGTTTCTTTTGAAATTGTTCCTGAAGTAGTTTCTGATTCATATAAACGGCACGCTTAATATATCCATATTAAGAAAAAAATGTTAGTCTACATCAGCCTCACTTAAAATCAAAAAATAAATAAAATTTTAACAAAAAGAAAAACCGACTTCAAACAAAACAGTATTTTAAAACAAATTAAAATGCACTAAAAAGTAATAAAAATAATTGCATATTTAAGATATTTTTGAGAGTCCTCCTAGGTAAAATGAAATGAAAAATATTAGACTACTTAAAAGTCGATTTACGATTATATAATGTAGTTATAATTATTGCTATACTTGGAGTCGGTGTCAGCCAACCCTATACTATACCTATCAAAAAACAATACGAGAATACTTTAAGAAATGTTTCTTACAAATTACCTTTTATACGATACTATACTGGGTCAATCAAGAGGCTCGTATCGCTTCTTTCTTTTGATTGTTGAAGCGTGTGCCTGTGGCTGACACCGGCTCCAAATATAACAATAACTATAACTACGTTATATAATCGTAAATCGACTTTTAAGTAGTCTAATATTTTTCATTTCATTTTACCTAGGAGGACTCTCAAAAATATCTTAAATATGCAATTATTTTTATTACTTTTTAGTGCATTTTAATTTGTTTTAAAATACTGTTTTGTTTGTTTTGCACTCGCCTTGCTCAGCTGCAAACAGTCGATCTGATGTCCCAGGAAATACCTACTCCTGTACTCCTGACGTGATCTAGTATGGTCTGAGATATGCGTGTGCTCGCCTCATGACTGCGCTTTATAAAATTACCAAATTTCTAAATTAGTAAAGAATTTACGAGAAATCACTAGATTAATTTGAATTGAACTGGACTGACTCTGCGAGACGGTTCGACTCTGAAATCATATCTACGTCTTTGATTCGCTACAATACGAATGTTTATCACACACGTTTACGCATACGCGCTGTGTGTATGACACACACTCACATACAGCCTGGCTCTAAGCTGTTAATAGTAATTAACAATAATGATATAATACGTACTTTTGAAGCAAGCTTTGAACGAAGGAAAGGTTTAAGGTTGTTGAATATAGACCATCGAAACTGTTTCTGTTTATACAATTATGTCTACCCGTCTACCCGTGACCACGAACGCTGTAAAGTGCTCGAAACGTCGGGATGTTAAAAATAATTAATATACGCGATTCAAATCCGTTATAGCTAGTTTTAATTCAATGTGTAATCGCGAAAATTTAAGACAACATTATACAATTATATGTTTGAAATTATATCTATGTGACTATTTTAAACGTTGTATTTTTGAATAAAACTAATTAACACATTGGTAACGATTAAGTGTACCTCAATGGATACAGTAAATATTAGCATATTATATTGATAATTAAAATTAGTGCGTTTCAGTATCCGATCGTGACCCGGCACACTCGTTTGCGATACCAATAGACAGCACATATTTTCCCCGACAACGTCAACATGACTTTGATTCACGCATCGCAAATATTCGGCGCCAATTAGTCGGTGAATACATTTCACAATTTGCGGGCTCGTTGTGTTCGTGCAGCCTCCGCCAGCGCAAACACACGCACTGCCCGGTGACATAAATAGGGCCACTTGCGAGAGGCGATCGTACAATTACAGTCGGCGTTGAGTTGCATCGCTGTAAAAGAAAAAAAATTGTACACTACTTATTTAAAGTAGATTAACTAGATTCCTGCTAAGTCATCGCATTAATGCGTTCTTATATTTAAACATACTACATTAACTCGAATACTTCCTCAAACATTTCCGCTGAGTTGATTCGACTTTTTCCCATTGCAAAGTCATCTCCTCGACTAGGACGAACTCTGCCTGCAAAGCATCTCCGTTGACTACGCACGAGGAAAGAAAAGAAGGTTCTCACGATATTGTTATCACGACGACTTTTTTTGGGCACACGTCGCTAAGCTCTAAAGACCTCACCTTACCACAAACATAAACTTACCATAAACGAACGAGGTATAAATTTGTAGCATTTTGCGACGCGAGGCGCTGACGGATTGATTCATGCCGGTCGCATACATAATTGATTGATGAAAACATTTTTGATAATTACTGAAGCGGAAATCATAACATACTTTTAATGGCTGTTACAGAATCATTTGCGCCGGTTATCATGAAAATAATAATGGATGTTTTCTGCTCGAGCCGATCGAGTTGTAATTTCTGATATTGCGGTTATTGATTGATTTGTCATTTCGCGTCGACGACACGGCCGTTAATATCAACCGCTCATTTACGTTAAAACAGGCTCTCTCTTACGTTTATTGCATATATTTACGAGCGCAATGCGTTTGAATTTAGCTACATAATGTGTTCGTACGTACGTATAATTTCGAAGTCAATGTTTAGATGATTACCAATAATAGTATTAACGAAGTATCTTAATCTCTTTTAGATGATACTTTTGGAGTGAGCACATATAAGCAGACAATTATGTTATTTTTGAAGTTCGAGTAGAGGTGACGTCACGCGCGACGCAGATTGATAGTGTCAGCTCACTCCGGCACACATCGTTCGGCGCTGCGCCGCGCGCTGCCGCTCGAGTGATAGATTAACCGACCATTTGTTGTTTACATTGCATTACATTGCTTTATGTGCTTATGTACACATTTTATATATACAGTGGTTACAACGCGTAGTCCTTAACCAGTGACTACCAACACAATCTTAGACCGACACAGCTGCATTTAATTCGTGTATAAATCATTTTTGCTGTTAAAGAAAACATGAGCAACTTGTAAACTATTTGAGCCAGTGATATTTGATTAACATGCATATTCCACGTATCCTATCCACTGAGCCAACTCGGCTCGATAAAGCGTAAAGTTATTGTTTTATAATATAATACGAAGAAACATATATTGAAATACAAAATATTGCCTTCAGTATATCTAGTTCCAATCGGCGGCAGTCAAAAGACGTACCTAAGTATTCGGCTTAAATCGGTCTCCCCGCCGTGATTCTCCGAAACATTTTTGGCGATAACATTAAATATCCGTACAACCTAAGTACGAGCCTTCCGCACGCCGACCGCGAGCTGCTGCTTAACTACAATTATACGAGACATATGTGTCCACGATGTCTAGTAAATAACCCCAGCGACTCACCAAACTTGCGATTTATAACGAACATTACCGATATCGGGCCCCGACTGAACCCAACGAAACACAATGCTCATATCCGGCCGTGCCGCCAGTAATCGGGTCAGCGCCGATACACCGATGACCACACCGACGTTATAATGTCTCTGTTATATGTTAAAAGTGCCGCAATTTACGCGATGGCTTTCTCCGTAAAGCATTATGTTCTAAATTTAGCTATTTATGGCCGTCCCATTATGCCATGAGGGTGCACTTGTTCGTGTACACGCTAGCGAAGGTACTGCAATATTGTGTGCGCAGATTGCCAGGCTTTGAGACCGGTCGCCGTGAACGAAATTTGGTTTTCACTACTAATATAATATGAATTCATATCATGTGTGTTCGAATCCCAAAAAGGAAGGCGTATAATGCTTCGTTATTTACAATATTCAATTGATTCTATTATGACTTTTTGAGTTTTCCATTCGAGAACTACGATGCCACAACAATTACAAAAACAGAAATACATAAATTGACAATAATATAACCCCCTCATTGCAGTAGGAAAATTGCATATACTTATAACAAGAACGAAAAGTTACTTCAAAAATGTCTGCAGGCGGTGCCCAGCTGAGACGTCAGAACGTTCTATGCACTACATATGTTACATTTAACAATATAAACGACTCGATTATTGAGTAATAACGACGATAACTCACGAATGGCTAAGTTAGTATGTAAATCTATAAAGAAAGTTTGAAATTCCCCAGCGGTTTGGCACCGACTGCCGGGTTTTGTGATACTTATAAGTAAATTAATCTAGTCATATAACAGTTTTCATTGGAGTTTTTAACCGATTTCTATAAAATGATGTAGAACAAATTGGATGTACATATATTTATATTAAGAAAAGTTTTTTTATTAAAATTATATTTTATTTTTAATATTAATTTTATCTTCTCTTTTATCTTTAGATGATTTAATAAGTAACATAATAAGAAGTAACAGCAGTATTAGTATAGAACATAGAGCGACAGGATATGTCTGCTGCAATGTTACCAGCGATACAAATTTACACTAAGCCAAGTGTAAAGAGCAAAATAATGGTAATTAAAATTGAAAACTTTTACAACAAATGTTTCGGTTCTTTGTAGTAAATGAGCGTCACTGTGTGCTGCACCTGCGTTACCGCGGGTAAGGAAAAGTAACCGGATGTAGGAGTTGGAGAGTGTATCACGAAAGAAGCGAGGGAGAGTAAAATATCGCAAAAACTCCCGCCGCTCGGCCGTTTTATTGCCAATCTACATCGCAGGTACTACGCAACTCATAAACTTCCGATTTATATAAAATAATACAGCATTAAAATAAAAAATAAAATAGTTCATCAATATCATAAGTACATATTATATCGCTATGTATATGTTTATTAAAATATTTAATCGAAATGAGTTTTTATTGTGTTAATTTAGAAAGATTCTGTAATTTGGTACGCTGTTATAAGCATAAAAAGATTTCTGAACTTAATTCAATAAAATAAATTTTAAACTACAGACGGCTGTTTTCAACCGACTTCAAAAAGGAGGAGGTTATCAATTCGTCTGTATTTTTTTTTTATGTTTGTTACCTCATAACTTTTTACTGGGTGGACCGATTTTGATAATTTTTTTTTTGTTTGAAAGGTAGTGCTTCCCGTGGGGTCGCATTTTAATTTTATTTTTTTCCGATGATGGTATCCGTATGAAAACGACATAAGTCTTAAATTTGCATAAGGTATGTGCGCGACAAATAGGTGAATAACTCAAAATTGGTTGGCACAATTTTGATGATTCTTTTTTTATTATAAAGGATATACTTAAAGGGTAGTTTGGTGAAAGTTTGGTAAGGTTCTGAGCATAGGATCCATGACAAATTAAGGGAACGGGAGGGAACGGAACAATTCTGAGGAGCACGTGGGTTACTTGGATATTTGAATCCCCTTCCGGAACGTGGTTATGTTCATGTAATTGTCATAATCGATTATTATAATCAACTAGCGACCCGCCCGACTTCTCACGGGTGCAATACTAATACTAAATACACTAAAGAATTTGTTTATTTACATCACATTGCAAACTTCTAAAATTGTCAGTGTTTCTTTCCTATATTGTTCATTTATTATATACACAAACCTTCCCCTTGAATTAGACTATCTATTAAAAAAACGCATCAAAATCCGTTGCGTAGTTTTAAAGATATAGGGACAGAGAAAGCGACTTTGTTTTATACTATGTATTGACGGAACTCCTAAACGGCTTACAGTTAGGGTGCGATTTGGGGCAGAATTTTTTACTGTCTTTAATCAAATTTTGTGTATATGATGTGATGTCATATGATGTACGACATAGCATACGAATAGCTCTTTTGCAAAGTTTTTTTACTGAGGTCGATTATAGCTCATTCGAGGGTGGTACCTTGTACTTTATGCCGCATGACGTATTAAAGCCGCATTTTCGAAAGTCTATTTTTACTTTATTCGAAAGTTTCTTTTGAAATTGTCCCCGAAGTAGTTTCTGATTCATATAAACGGCACGCTTAATCTATCCATATTAAAAAAAAAATGTTAGTCGACATCAGCTTCACTTAAAATCAAAAAATAAATAAAATTAACTCCAACTATAGCAATAATTATAACTACATTATATAATCGTAAATCGACTTTTAAGTAGTCTAATATTTTTCATTTCATTTTACCTAGGAAGACTCTCAAAAATATGTTAAATATGCAATTATTTTTATTACTTTTTAGTGCATTTTTATTTGTTTTAAAAAAGTGTTTTGTTTGAAGTCGGTTTTTCTTTTTGTTAAAATTTTATTTATCAAGTAACAGAAGTCGACTTAAAAACTACACGAATGTGATCTCGTCTGTCCGTAAAATCGACGTCATTTCCTTTACTCCCGTTTTCATTGTTTCGGAACTAAAGCGATGGAACGAGCCGGTGGCGCAGCCGAGCCTTGTGGAAGGTTAATAGTAATAGTGTGAAGTAATGAAACACCAATTGAGCGAACACAATTAAAAACAGTAATTGCCCACTCAGGGCTGTAAGCTCTTTGGCAGGCTTCCAAACGAGAACAATGTTTGAAATAAAAAAGTAACAACATTTTATTGAGCGATTTTATGTGAGAAACGCCGATATAACGTTACGTTGACGACGTGCGTATTCTTTTTATGATAGCCGGCGCGGAGCGCGGCGGGGCGCACGCGTCTGCGTTTGTATCTCGACGTGCTTACACGGCCGGTGGTCACGTGACTTATTTCATGATTTGGTGCTTTGAGAGTTAAGTTACAGCCTTTAAATGATCTACTTGTATTCCTTTAAAAAAAATGTTTCTCGACTCTCCTTCAATACAGGTTATCAGATTTTCTCCGATGTATGCGCTTTCTCACAAAAGCTTCGAAAATATCTTCTCATGAAAATCCGTTCGGCAGTGAGTTTATCACTAATTATCAGGTAAACATCCAGAGGTGGACTTTGTTTCATAATACGTATAATGAAATATTGATTATATTTGATTCAAAACATATTCTCAAATGGAACAACTTACACGAACATCAATCACATTAATATGACGGTTACATCGCGGTCGTTCGTTTACACGAAAACTGAGATATAATTCGAAACATCACGATAATAAACGCGAGCTAAATCCATTCATATGCTTCAATGCGTCACTGTGTCCTTCCCGCACACACCACGCGACGCTAACGTAGCATTCGTATTTTATACCATAGTCTACAGGTCTATTTATATCAACAGCGTGGCTATTTTTTACAACTTTTAATTTTTTTATCCACATAATTTTATTTTAGCTACAAAATAATGGTCTATTTTCACTTCACCATGACCAGTAGGAGACACCAATTACATGCTATACCTTAATAATAATTCCCGAGGAGAGTCGGTGTCAGGCAGGCGACCGACTGTAAAACTTAAGCCAAACCCTTAGCAGCATAAGGGATGTACGGAAGGAGAAAACTGCTGCGCCGACCCCAACTTAATTGGGATAAGGGCAGGAGGATGATAACTTATAAGACCTTTTCCAAATCCTACTTAGGAGGTTGCAGACTATGCTATATTTAGTTTGTGTCATTATTGTTATTTTATATTGTCGTGTAAAGTGCTTTATATATAATATGTATGTATAATTATAAATTAATTATTATGAACCAACAGTAATAGTAATAAATACTTAGATTCATTTTGCGTTAAGTTTTGTGAGAAAATCTGAGTATGCCAAATGGTGTTCTAGAAGGTGGAATCAGACTGACCTTGACGTGAGGCTTTAACTCAGTGGTAAATTTATTTGCTTAGATTTTCTTTCGATAAGTTGTTATATTAAATGTACGATAAATAAATAAGATAAATAAAATAAAAATAGATGAGACAACTTATATCAACAGCGACACACATTATTCCATCTAACGATCTCATATGTTTGAACTTATGCCAAACAAATGTTCACAGGGCGCGCAGCTTTGATGCGCGGCTTCTTAAATACTCTATTATATTTATATTTTTTATAATGAAAGATATATTATTGCATTGATAACGTGAGTTATGTAATAATCATAAAAAATATCACGAATTCATTTCACAAAAAATAACTCAAATATTAAAAAAAACTTTTTTAACGACCGTTTCGAAAGTCCTTGAACTACACAATTGTGTATACATTTCTTCTAAACTGCCAGAGACCACTAATAGTAGCCTTTCACATTAATTAAATTTGTCTTTATGGATTCATATTTCCAATAAGCAAACACATCCATAGCAAATGTCTATATATCTTTACATAGTATAAAACAAAGTCACTTTTTCTGTCCCTATGTCCCTTTGTACGCTTAAATCTTTAAAACTACGAAACGTAATTTGATGCGGTTTGTTTTAATAGATAGAGAGATTTAAAGAGAATGATTTTGTATAAATAAGACGTGGACAATATAGTAGATAAATATTGATAATATTAAAAGTTTGTAATGTGTATGCGTGTGTGTGTATCGTAAATTTATAATTTTTTTTGCGCTTACATTGTAAACGCTGGCTGAACCCTACTAGATAGATCGAAATAATGTTCTAAATAAATTTACACCTCAAAAATGTCTACAAAAAAGTCCGCGATGGTATATGTCTATCTCTTAAAGATAACCCACAATAAACATTTTTTTATCTTTTATTTTTCTGCGAAAAAATGGCTTACTTACTAAGCGATTTTATGCAATATAGCATTAATCTTTAGCCAATTAGGTACCTTAAATAAATTGTGCATTCAATAGATCAATACGACCCTGCATGTAATTTAAATGAATATTTTCGAAGATATTACAGTTTTAAAACGCAGGGACATAGAGGTTTGTATTTCCTAATGAGTGAAAACTGTGTATATTGTACCTATTTGTTATCACTGCAAGGTATGAGTGAGTAAGTGATTTAAAGAGAATGATTTTGTATATATAATACGTGAACAATATAGTAGATAAACACTGATAATTTTAGAGGTTTCTAATGTGATGTCGTAGAAAGACACATTTTTGCGCATATATTGCAAACGCTGGCTGAATACTACGACATAGATCAAAATAATGTACTACAGAATTGTACGATGGTATGTGTCTGTCTGTTAATTATAACCCACAAACAATTACAATTTATTTTGTAATATATTTTTTTCCAAAAATATTGGCTAATTTTCGTAGGACTTTGTATTTAGCAGCAATAGGACGTGGTTATTATCGGAGCTCTCTGGCGAGGGAAATAATAATACTAAATAAATAAATAAAAATTTTAACAAAAAGAAAAAGAGACTTCAAGCAGTAATATGTACTAAAATGTAATAAAAATAATTGCGTATTCAACATATATTTTTACAACCAATTTCGTAGGGTTATCGTCGTTGTATAATTAATATAAATAGATATATGGTGAGAATGCTTCCTACATAAAAGGGTCACTATTACGGGTATCTCGAAAAGATATGATCTCTAGGAAGGCAACCCAACACGCCAGGTAATTCATTTTACTTCATTTGTTACGGCGATTACATCTGAGCACACGATTAGAGAGACTGCAATCACGAAATCCGCACACAACCATTCATTACGCGGTGGTAAGAAGCAGATCTTGAAACACTTCATTTTGTTACTAAGAATCTTTAATCAACAGTAAAACGATCTCTCCAGCTCGATATTTGTAGAAGTATAAGTTACAAAAACCTAATAACGAAGTTTCGACTTTCGATATTGCCTCATTTTATTTTATTACTATAATATCTTTCTTAGCAACCTATTATCGTTTTTAGCTTTTACAAAATTATAAATATTTATAAAAAACCAATTATCGCCAAAGAAAAAGTAAATTTTTTGTACATAAATAGCGAATATCTCGGAATCGCTAGCCTATTTCCGTCCCAGTTATGGCAAGCGAACATAATCAGAACAAAGGAATGTAAAAGGATTTTTTTATATTCATTTTACTTTTAAAGTTAAATAACACCAACCGAACATTAAAGCACCTAAAATTATATTGTCAATCAATAATAATAATTTGCAGTCTCGGTTGACGGTACCGTCTCTCCCGTCAGCCTGGTACCTGGTCACTTCCACCACCACCGTTGTTTGGGAGCACGGTCATTCACCGTACAATGATATTGTAAGTAAAATACCCTCAATCGAATATTTCATCCTAGATTCTGAAATATGTATTAATCTGCGGCGATTAATAAACTTTGGTAGCACGCCTTGCCAAACTATAGTCCATTAAACTCAGCGCTACAATAAGTAATTCTCAAGTAATATCGTTATTACCTTAAATTATTTCTTATTACCGTAACTATATATGTCCTTGATATATACTTACCAATGACACGAGTTTCACTCACTCTGCCAATATATGTATATGAAGATATATCGGACCCCGACAATATGTTCTGAATGAGAGGGACTCATTCATTCCAGCAGTCGTCCGCCGCTGAGGACAATCTAAGAAAATAATTTGTCTCCCAAACTAATAACTTGCTCGAATTTGTCTTTTACCTCCGAATACTCCGTAATTTAATGTAATAGAATTTATCGCCCATTTAACGAGTAGCTTTGAGTTAATTACGTTATTACTTGAGAATAATATAATCATTGTAGTTTGGAAAAGAAGTCTCGCAAAAGTTAGTCATTATCGCAGATTAATACGTAACTTAGAAATATAGGAATTCATTTGTAATGAATATAAATATAGTTTCATTCTTTAATTAGTGAGTTTAAGAAGGATAAAATTGAAATATGGAAAAAACTAAACCAGTTATACTCGTAAACTGGGCAAATTTAATCGCTCATAAAATGTAACGCACATGACGTCAGTCTCGACCGTTTATATTACTGCGTAAAAAATCTAAGACACTGACAAAAAAGTATACAACCAGCGAATCAAAATAGTTATTTATTAGTTTTCCGTGTTAATATTCTATATTATTCTATATTTCAGACAGAACGACATACGAATAATCGCTTTCTTGAAAACAATACAAAACTTTATGAAGAAAAAAGAATTCTTATCATTTAATATCAGTCGGGGCTATGTAAGGATTCTAGCATTACCAAAACATCAAAATCTGTTCAGGCATTTAAAAGTGATGGCGGATATAAGGTTAACCCTGCAAATAGACATTCGTTTTTGGCAGACGATTTAAAATATTAACTACGTATTAATTAACAATTACGTTAGATATTTTAATGGCTTGAGTTTTATTGGTATACGAGTAACAACTATTGCATAATTCAGATATGATTGTAGTTCCACTTATTGTTTAATTTTTTTTTTATCAAACTATAATTATTTCAAATTAGAAGCTGATATTTTATATTGCTTTTTCACAATTTGTGAATCATTCAATGTATAATACTACTCGCATATTACAAATAAACTGGAATATTCTGGTGAGTGGTTACATACTATATCCCAGTCATAAATAAATACGTTATGCACCATCCGATAAAGAAGTGAATTGTTAGCATTTTGAAAATAATCAAAATAATGCAGACAAATGGACACGACGACTCCGAATTAACTCGAAACACTAAGCTGTAGTAGATTAAAACGTCGCAATGAATTTAAACACCGCGGAGCAGAACTATCAAAAGTTAATGTCGCTTCGTTTTGTGCGGCGAAGTTAAAGTGACGGGGCATGTTAAATAACTCGGACTAATTAATGAGGTTACGTTGTAAAGGAGCAGAACGGTAAATAAATCACAATCACTGCAAACAAACCCTCGAAACTGATCACTTTAATAGCTGATGAAACAAGAATGTGATATTATCATTTGATGATTAAGCAAACGTATGTTGCGTATAAATAAATGGCCTTCATAAGTTATGCCATTATGGAGGGCCATTCTCATAACTTGTGCTTACATATTGGTTCTTATGTTTGGATTTAATGTGCAAGGGCTTAGGAATATGGCCTATAAAATACATCCCAACGCTATTGCTAATGCCATAAATGTGAGCTCGTAATGCGATGGCCCGAAAAAACATCTCAACAGTTTCGCTCAAAATACGATCTTGTTAAGCAATAGACGTATTACTGTTATTATTTAAGGCTTTATCTAAAAGCGATACCCTCGGCCATTACGGTTTGGTGTAGCACCACATCAGAGTCCGCGTTTTTCGACCATTTCCTATTATTTACTGTATATGATAACACTCAGTACGTTTCATGTTAAGCAATGAGGCTTATTCATATATGGCACGTTGACAAGTTGATGAGTAGTACATGACAAGACAAAAATTGATGGGTAGGTGTACTTTGTGGGTGCCGCGTCACGCAAAGATTAAATTACTTTGGAAGAATTCGAAAAGTCACCTTCCATCAAACCCACGGCAGAATATCCACACCTGAACGCGTATCACTTTTATTAAAAATTATATTTAATTACTGATATAAAAATGACATACAAATATATCGTTACATGTATCTTTAAGTTGTTAAATTTTGTTATTTTTCTTCGCGATTAATAAAAATCATTCTTTTGTCTGAAAATTATAAGGACAGATAAGTTAGAAACGTATAAAGCGGCCCAATCTCGGGAGATTGTTAAAATCTTTCTCATTTTGCGCAAATTTAATTATGTTCGTTGTCTTTCTAACAACTAAAGAATTTCCTCAATTAAACAGAATTCGGTGAGAAATACAAATTCTCTCATATTATTTTCTCCCTTAATAATCTTGTTAATTTCGTTGGTCGGTCCCGCACAACTCTTAAGATCTCTTTACTTGAAATTGACATAACGGTACAACGGGTAGGCTTATGAGCAGTTCATTCGAAAATGATTGCGAAGTTCACGCCAAGCGGAGCCGCAGTCAAAAGCGGATATTATAAATGCGATTGTTTTCAACCGACTTCCAAAAGGAGGAGGTTATCAATTCGTCTGTATTTTTTTTTTTTTTATTTTTTTTTCCGATGATGGTATCCATGTGAAAACGACATAAGTCTTAAATTTGCATTATGTATATGCGCGACAAATAGGTGAATAACTGAAAATCACGTTAACCAATTTTGATAATTCTTTTTTTATTATAAAATATATACTTCAAGGGTAATTTGGTGAAAGTTTGGTAAGGTTCTGAGCACAGGATCCATGACAAAGTAACGGAACGGAAGGGAACGGAACAATTCTGAGGAGCACGTTAGCGATACTCGGTCGAATCTTTTATTTATAGGTTATTTGGATATTTGAGTCACCTTCCGTAATGTGGTTATGTTTATGTAATTATCATAGTCGAATATTATAATCAACTAGCTACCCACCCCGGCTTCGCACGGGTGCAATACTGATACTAAATATACTACAGAATTTGTTTATATACGACATCACATCGGAAACTTCTAAAATTATCGGTGTTTCTTTACTATATTGTTCATGTTTTATATACACAAATCTTCCCCTCGAATCACACTATCTTTTAAAAAATCCGTTCCGTAGATTTAAAGATATGGGGACAGAGAAAGCGAATTTGTTTTATACTATGTAGTGATGGAACTTCTATACGGCTCGCAGTTAGGGTGCGATATGGGGCAGAATTTCTTACTATCTTTAATCAAATTTTGTGTATGTGATGTGATGTCATATGATGTACGAAATATAGTTGGTCTTTTTCAAAGTTTTTTTGCTGAGTTCGATTACAGCTCTTTCGAGGGATCCTTGTAGTTTACGACGCGTGACGTATTAAATCCGCATTTTCGAAAGTCTATTTTTGCTTTATTCGCAAGTTTCCTTTGAAATTGTCCTCGAAGTAGTTTCTGACTCATATAAATGGAACGCTTAATCTATCCATATTAAAAAAAATTAGTTAGTCAACATCAGCTTCACTTAAAATCAAAAAATAAATAAAATTTTAACAAAAAGAAAAACCGACTTCAAACAAAACACTATTTTAAAACAAATGAATATGCACGAAAAAGTAATAAAAATAATTGCGTATTCAACATATTTTTAGAGTCTTCCTAAGTTAAATGAATTGAAAAATATTAGACTACTTAAAAGTCGATTAACGATTATATCGTGTAGTTATAATTATTGTTATATTTGGAGTCGGTGTCAGCCAATAAAACCCTACAGTATATCTATCAAAAAACAATACGAGAATACTTTAACAAATATGTTTTTTACAAATTACCTTTTACACAATAATATACTGGATCAATCAAGGGGCTCGTATCGCTTCTTTCTTTTGATTGTTGGGGCAAGGGCACCGTGGCTGACACCGGCTCTAAATATACCAATAACTATAACTACATGATATAATCGTTAATCGACTTTTAAGTAGTCTAATATTTTTCATTTCATTTAACTTAGGAAGACTCTAAAAATATGTTGAATACGCAATTATTTTTATTACTTTTTCGTGCATATTCATTTGTTTTAAAATAGTGTTTTGTTTGAAGTCGGTTTTTCTTTTTGTTAAAATTTTATTTATTGCGTTACTCGCTACGCCATATCGTCGAACAGCTGGACGAATTTCACTAAAATTTGCAAAAGAAGTCAATTACGTCATGAAGTTTTGCAATAATTAGCGCAGACGTATTGTACACATTTACTAATATTAATCAAATAATTGCTAAACTTTGAACCAAGAACAATCTATTTATATCGAGGGGAAAAACTTTTATAAAAAGGGAAAAAAACATTATACATTTTTAAGGACTGTACACATAATCCTTCATTTCATTTAAATTATAATTATAAATAAGTAACGTTCAAGTATTTTAAGCTTTCTCCATTAGCCTACAGTGCTTGTAATTAATCTTGAATTAATTCGTAATCCTCGTTGCTCTAAAACATTGAATTAATAACATTTTAGCTCTCCTGTTTAACTTGGCCCGTAATATAAAAATGTAGTGTATATTATTTTAATTTTAATAAAATAATTCTTGTGTACTAGTGAAATAAAAATCTTATCGATCCTCTTAATTTAAGGCAGAAATAGTTATTGTAAACAGAAAATACGCTTTTTACGAACCGAAGATTTCAAAATTTCCTTTCGCGAGCTCTCCATCATATAGAGCCGGTACGAGTATAATTTTTTTGACCGAAAGGAACTTGTAGAGAATATAGCATAAAGATACATATAAGCGATACCTACTTATTGATTTTGACAAATGTCCGGTTCGGAAATTACAATCTCAGTTTTGAGAAGAACCGGAGAAAGAAACTCAGTGGGATTGTTTCAAGATTATCTTTTACAGTTATAGTTTTTATACAATAACAAACTTTAACTATTTTTAATTTAAATATACCGTAGGCGGTGGTCTTTATATTTGCTTTTTAATTATATTTTCATATCGTATAAACATCCCAGTCTCTAATATGTATATTGTGAAGTGTCTGTTATAAAATAATTCCTCGTGCACATAATCTCGGAATCTGCAAGAGTAGCTGCGAAACACAAGTTACCCACAAGAATGACGTAGCAGTCACACACTAATATTACGGTGATGGCGTGACGAGGATGCTCACCCATAGCATTTATATGGATCATCTCCCCGTCAACCAAATAGTAATTACGCTGCATAACTATTTTGAATAATATGCTTTATTTATTAATGATTTTTAAAAGTTTTTTTGAAGTTTTGAACCAGCAATATGAAAAAATATCTGCGGAATGTTTTTATGGAAACGAATACCTTGTCCCAAAAAGGTTTTATTGACTTACGTCTCGTGCTCGAACAATGACGTTTGCTTTTTGTATCAAAGAGATCAAATTTTTCTGTGAATATATAACATTGTTGTAAATGTATTGTGATGCAACTGTGAATATTTCTACTAGACTAAAAATACCAAGCTACAGCTCCAAGATTCCACACAGACTCGACAGCTCCCTTTGTTAAAAGCAGGTTCAATACCTGTAGCACTACCGCAAAGCAACATGCCATATAACATTATATTATGAGCTCTGATAACCCGGAACATTCACACAAGCGCGCGTGTCAATCCTGTTCATCGACGGGATGTTTATCGCCTTGAAAGAGAATATTCCAATGAGATTAAATCATTTCCAGTAACTTTACTAACTCCAGTATCCCCGATGTTAGCCGAGATTAATTCGAGGCGTAACTTTCATATACAAATTTAATCTGGCTTCCAAATAAACGATTACCTTTGAACAGAGGCTTATATTACCAACCAGCACCCTTTGCAGCTTCCTACACAGGGACTGTCTTTGTTCGGGATACAACCCACATATATAATTCCATCTAATAATGTTTATACAGATTCATGATTTTTACATAAGCTATGTTAGATCTATAAATTAAAATATTCAGTCTTTACTTTCATCGACTTTTAATTGTACAAAGGAATTTATTTATCGTTTGTATAAACGTGTAATTATATAATAGATTTGAGTATTTTTACAAGTCGTTTTATTGTAAATAGTAGAATCGCTACTAAATACAGCATTAGATTCTAAAGGCTACTAAATTCTTCCTCTCGGGTCAATTTAAAACAATGTCCATATAATACTTCCTTTAAGAAAGTGATTTTCGCTAAACTTTTGATAAATGATGTCATAAAACAAGTTTAATGTCATGATAACATGATGGAAGACAAGACGAGCCGCCGCGAGATTAGTCGGAAATAAAACAAAGCTTCACTCCGAGTTTTAGCTTCCCCTGAAGTCTTTAAGCCAACCGATAGTAATAACCAATATTTTGTAGTCCCTGTTTCCTGTTAAAACCCAAAGTAGGTAATAACTTAACTAAGCCATCTTAAGTTACGGATTAGTGCCCCTAATATATTAAAACTAAGCAGATTGATAATATTAAATTGTTTATTTAATATTAATTAAATCGTTCAGTCCTGCCAATACAATTACTCCTCTGCGGTGTCATATTTCACACTGACACACCGACACTATAAATTTCTACAACAGTACTGTTTAAGATAATTTCTCTTTGCTGATTTCCCTTTATAGAATCTGGCTTGAAATATTTAAACTTTATGGAATTAGACGCTTCGACGTAAGCGCTAGCAGATTAAGCGATCGAGAGAGCTTTATAACGAAAATATAATAAACTTCTTTTCCTTCACATTGAACAAATTAACTCGGCTCAGGTCGCAGCGCGGTCCTGTGGTCTTTTTGATACGAAAACTTCGACAAAAACACCTTTGTTTCGTAATCTCGAGAGATAAAAGTTCTGGGCATTTCGACAATGCCTTATTGAGATATAATGTGCTTTTATAATTCCCGAGCGACTAACTTTATATTCACAACTCTTTATGAGGCATTTGTTGTCTCACGCGAGCGCGGCCGTGCTTTTATGGAATATGAGATCAAGTGTTTCGATAATTTTTTACTTAGTTCATGGGATTAGTAGACACTGACCCAGATTTCACCCTGATCCTATGTATAAAAGGCACCTTAAAAGGAGTGTAATGCTACTTCAATGGTTCATTTCTTAGATTAACGAAATGACAAAATAATCTTTTAACTTAATAACAAAGTTGAATGATGATTAGAAATCTAAATTAAATTAAAAGATACACTTCATTCAAAGTTATTTAAGATAAATAATCAAATTAGAACAACTCCCAGTTCGGTTCACATGTCGACTATATCTGCACTTAATATTTTACATCAATCATAGCCGTGTGATAAATTTTCTGCCGCACTCATTCCGAGTGCTCCACACGAGTGCCCTTGTGAGTACGAGTATCTGAGAAATTCCATACACTATTCAATGTGGTTGTTCAATCCTGCGTACTACACACGTGAACACGACCGCTAACAATGATTACATAATTGATAAATTCAAACATACCGAGCATACACAAACGAATCGTTCGCGTGCATTCGCCAGGCAGGCCAACCGACGCAGGCCAGAGGAGCAATAGTGCAACCGTCGGTGAAACAAGAGTGCAAGTTGGACCGCGACTTCAATTAACTTTGCCCCTGAAGCTGCAAATTACTGCGGTCGTTTTCCACTGCGAAGCGACTGTGCGACATGCGGAACCTTTCAATTATTATTTTATACGACAGTTGTGGTGGAATTATCGATTTGAAACTACAAAATATTTCATAAGTCATATTTTAATTAAAACTGTTATAATCGTGAGTCTGCTTATAACTGTGCATCCGGTTTTTGAAATATCGAGTTTCATATTTGAAGCCTAATAAATTCTTGATCTTTCGAAAAACAAACAGCATCAGAAAAGCAATAGAAATTAAGAACAATGACGCCTGAGAACAATATTATATATTTTATTATTGTTAAAATTTAAATTCGCTCACCACTCGTGTCCAAATATTATCTCTTTGTGAAATGCAAAAGAAATATTACGTCGAACGTGTTTGAAATTCGAGCGAGTAACGACAAATGAAAACCGTTCGGTCTCTCGCATTGTACATGCACTTGGGATCCATTTGAATATAAATTTATGAAATTCAAAGAGAATTAACTGCGCTCGATAGAATACCGAACGATGATGTGTGACGGTGTCCTGCACGCCGCGTACAATCAGACCAATTGAAGGCGATTCTTATATAAATTAGTCTAAATTTATCAAATGTATTTTGAAAAGACGAGTAGCGTCCGATGAGTGATAAAAAATAAGTATATTTTAAAACGAATCCGTCTTTTCTTGCGTTTTTACGAATTGGTGCATTATTGGTGATTTACTCTTGCAACTCTTGCTAATTTCCAACGTAAGTCTCATCAGCTTGTAGAGCGAGTATCAAAAAGACAAAGCGATATTACAACAGTAGTGTTCTGATATATACTTCAATGACGTTTTTCGGCTTCAGATACTGGACGATAGAAAGAGAAAACAACACTCATAACATCTTGTTACTTTATTTCTTAGCAATCATTCCATCTAAAGCAGTCTATCTTCGTCCGTCTTCAAGTTCAAATAAAATGGAAATTTTATTACAAATATTCGCCTCTCAAATTCAGACTCATATCGTACACAATTCCTTCGTAATGCTCTTAGAGCTCGGTATTCAACTTTGTATTCCATCTCTCTCGTCAATCAACTTGAAATGCAGAATTGTTTCATACAGAATACGCTGCTGTTAGCTGAAACCTTATCATATTATTTTTATATTAAAACTCCTGCAGCGCTATGTTGAGGTCCGTCTGTGAGCACACCTCTCCCTCACCTCACCTCTTCTTAATTAATAAGTTGCAATCCTTTTTGTACTTCTACGTTCACTTGCCGTTAACTCACGGTTCTGACCTGCGGGAAAATACATTACGAATTCAATTATTTTTCCTCTATAAATATGTAAACTAAGCATGTTTTTTTAATATTCATTTCATTTATTTATTCACTAACGACCACTTACAGCAAAATATAAAGGTCTAAAAAATTAAATAAGCACATCTTAGCACGTTACATATCGACTTCAAGGGATCTAAACTTAAATATGATGATGATTACAATACCAGTAATATTAATAATAATAGCTATTATTAATATAAGAGGGATTGTCAGACTTATAAAATATAAAATAAAAATAATGCAAGTCTCGCAACGCAGTCCGCCACCGAAAAAGAAGAGAGGAAGTTGTTTGGGCTTAAAGGAGAACAGCGTGGATTTACAGACTTAAGATCAGCCACCACTAACAAGATATATTTCGATGAAACAAAAAAGTGGGGAATAAAGAAATTGGCGTTGTTGAAATAAAGCTAGATATTTGCTTTACATTAGGAATGCGTTATTCTATCTCTCTAAGATCTGTACAAAATATTCAATGGTAAATGGATTTCCACAACTGACCTACAAACTTAGTTTTTAACTATCAATGAATGATTCACTTAAACTCGTAAAACCATCTTCTGCTACATCAAGCTGTGCTTGGATCATCATAATTCTAAGATACTTCCAAGAAGACACAAATACACATCTATAATACAATAAAATAGGGAAGTAGCCGGACTAAAAAAAAATAATGGCAGACGAAAATTTCAATTAAATGCGTTGTTTGGTTGGTAGGCTCCCGTCTCTTAACAAATCTGAGTGGCTAATAAGTTAAAAGGATACGGAACGAATACGCAAAGTTTATTTAGGAGGAGGGTAATTTAGATACCAACCTATATAACGGCCGTATTCGTATTAGACATATTTATATTCAATATTATAACTTGGCAATTTATACATATTTATCTAATGATATTTTTGTAACTGGAATAGTCTTCTAATATATATTAAAAATCTCTACAGGTGGTACTCACCAAAAACCATTAGGAGGCCCATTTGCAAGTCTATCTACCTGTTATATAAAAATACATACAACGCCGCGTGCGACTGTCAAGTCGTAATATTTATTATAGAAATAAATATTCCTAATATAAATACTACCTTAGGTAACACAAACAATTATGATCAGGATTTGCTGAACTTTATAAAAGTGAATTTTATAAAAGCTAAATACAATAACTAACTGATTGGGTTTCGCATTTCTTCCTCTCTTCTTTTTCGGTGGCGGACTGTAAGTGTATTATAAGTCTGACAATCCCTCTTATAGTAATAATAACTATTATTATTAATATTACTGGAATTGTAACATCATATTTAAGTTTAGATCCCTTGAAGTCGATATGTAACGTGCTAAGATGTGCTTATTTAATTTTTTAGACCTTTATATTTTGCTGTAAGTGGTCGTTAGTGAATAAATAAATTAAATAAATATAGACACATAACATAAATTATCCTCGTTCCATAAGGTGGCGTCTTGTATCCCGAGTCGTTATAAATAACGAGGAGCTAATACGTGAAGTATCCGCATATAAATTTGCCTCGTTTACAATATCAGAATGTTTGTCTATAAGCTTTTGTTTCCCCAATTATCAAACTGAACTGTTCTCCCAACTTGATTGCTGCTTGTTTTGCTGTTACCTATGCGTGATGCTCACGTATGACCAGTTTCAGTCTCTTCAATTTTTGTCCCTTTTGCAATGATGGTCTTTTTGAAGATAATTATCAGTGATTATGTCGTTTCACTCCGGTAGAGGTCATATTATTTATTTCATTGATTTGTCAGTAATTTATTTAGAAATTCTATTTTTATTCAGATGACGAAATTTTTGAATGACATATTGCCATGCTTGCATTGTGTGATCGGATATGTTTATTTATTTTTCTATATGCCAAACGAAACGCTTGACAGTTAAAGAAATATTTACAAACATTGGGAACGATCTCGGGACTGCGTCCTTTGTCTGTTGCTTGATTAATGGTCGGTTACGTACGATCAATGATTTTTATTTATTACTTTAAATCTTTACTTTATTTCAAGATTAATATTCTTATATGTTAAATTATTTTTTTAATTTCTTATTGTAAAAACTATGTCTACGACAATTTAATTTGCGATTGTAAATAGGAGACTTAATTAAGTTACTATTACTATTTTTAAACTTATTATTTTTTTATGGTAAAGGTTGGCGGACGAGTATATGGGCCACCTAATGGTAAGTGGCCACGATCACAAATAGACAATGACGCTGTTAGAAATATCAACTAATCCTTACATCGTCAAAGCGTCACCAACCTTGGTAACTAATTTGCCATGTCCCTTGTATGTAGTTACAGGTAGTAGTACTGGCTCACTCACCCTTTAAACCGAAACACAACAACACTATGCGTTACTCGTTGGCGGCAGAACATATCATCACTAGGTGTACCCAGACGGGGCCGCAGAAACTCTTATCACCACGTAAAATCGGGATGTTTATTACTATAACAAATAAATTTACAAATATAAAACATATCTCGTCAATGCAACTGCGGAGTTCGCTCACACTCGACTTTTTGCTTGTAATGTGAGGACTTCAAAGTGTAGATAAAGCAGGGGCGCCAGTCAGTCAGGTCACGCGCGCGTAAGACAATGTGCAATTGACTCGGGACGTGAAACCGTCGTTCACTATCAGCCGCGCTGTCTGCGCCCCTGAAAATTATACTCATTGTGAAAAACGATTGTCCACATTTGATCCTAGTACATAATACACTTATGTTGAATGACTGGGAGTATAATTTCATAAGCTTTTGGAAATATCAATTTCGGTTCATTGGTTTGGTATTGAAAGATCGACAGTCAGACGGTCAGACAGAGTTACTTTCTCATTTATAATATTAGTACAGTAGAATATTAGATATATTATAAATACACGTATCTCAAGAAAATGATACGGTTTGTACAATTACTTTCATATTTTATTTATTAAATCATTAAATAAGAAATAACAGTCGTATTTACATAAGAGTTATTTACTTTAAGACCTTAATTATATACAAATCGGGACCACTTTGAATGATGGAAAAATTGCTAGCAGCGCTTTCCCGTTGAATCGCAATTCCGATGCTCTGAGCGAAAAATTAAATATGAAAAAACTTTATAAAGATAGTAGCGTTCCCCGCGGTTTTATTTGCTTTACGTACAAACATGCATTTTTCATACATTTTGCATTGTTTGTTTGATGTGTATTGATTGTTTTCTGCTTCGCTCTTTGAGATAGTAACGTGATGTTACCTGATTGATACCTTTTGCAAACCGATATTGAAGTATATTTATTATACCACATCATACGTTTACTTTATAAAGAATGTTTAAAATTAAAAAAGAGTACAAAATCATACTATAATTACTTAGAAAAAAATCATCATCATCATCATGATCAGTCTGTATTAGTCCACTGCTAGACACATACCTTCCCCAAGACGCATCACTGAGTCAGTACTTGGGCGTTCTACCGGCCACCTTCCGTACATCGTCGCTGCACCGTGCCATAGCGCGTCCTACACTGCGCTTGCCGATTCGCAGGCTTCACTCTAGAACCTTCTGGTTCTGCTCTTGAGTATCAATTCTTCGATAGATTTAACCGGCCCTCGGCCACTTCAACATACTTATCTTTTGCGGTATGTCAATCTAAAACAATCGCCGCTTCAAATTGAATAACTCCTAAAACTATTCACAAACGTTGTTCTAATGAAACGTTTGTCTGTGTTGGGTCATGAAGTCTGCTCCGAATGTCCAACAGGGTTTAAACGTCAACTCCATATCATCTCATTTTACAAGCATTTCGACACGGCGAGATTTAAAAGGTCTGAGAATAATGCCATTTTCATAACATCATACACGACTCTATTAATAATATATGACCCGAGTGCCCGGCATGAATTCGCTAATATGTAAATACTTGCAGATAATTCTGGCCCCCTGTATACTGTGACACAAATCTCATAAAATCACAGTCTGACCTTTGGCGCTAGTACGATACAAAATATTAGGTTTAATTGTTTGCTTAATGTATTGTATACAGTCAATTCAGTACTCTAAAAGAACGATTCAAACGGGCCTTTAAGAGTTTACTTGAATAAAAAATATTGTGACTTAGATTTACTTATTCGTTAGATAGAGCTAGGTGCTTTTTATGCTTAAATAACAATTTAATTAATGACTGTTGGAAATAGTTCTATTGGAATAGCTGCCGATATTTGATCAACTATATTAGCATTGTTTAGCGAGTGCGCGGAGTTGATCTGTGAGTTCACTCTTCGCCATATAGATAGTATGTCGAATTGTAGAATATTCATTTAATTACAAAATTGGGTGAGTAACGATTAATGCTTGTAGTAGGTTTTATGACTGATTGTTGCGCAGTCAAAGACTGAAATGTCATCAAACTCGATATCACCACAAAAACACCACGACACACCGACAACATAGAACATACAACTCCCTACTAATTCTCTTCTTCTTCTTTTCAGCCCATTCGTGTTTGACGAAATAGCAGTTAACTACAAGTAAGTAAATTTCTTTGAAACAGCATCCTGCGTCCTTAGCTGCGCGCTGCTGACATTGCACCAATCAATCCAGAATGGGCTCTTGCTTGACAAAAGGAGGCGCTGAGACAAGAAAAGGTCTCTTTTCTCGAAAAAATCTAAGTCCAACTAATAGTCTCTCGTAGGAATAAGAGCAGAGTTCTTAAAATTGCGACCGAGCGCGATAAGAATAAAAAAATGTGTCACAAGCAGAAAAGGGCGAAAGAGAATAGGTTCGTGCATTCCGATATAATTCCGGTCTCCCCTCAGTGAGCGTATCGGTCGGGGTTCGCCCATATTATTTTTTCGCTGTGTCATCGCTAACGTGTGCGATATTTTGTGACGCTACCTGCCACTGCTACCCAAACTGACATCTATAACATAACGATACCATAAATATTAAGTATGTTTATTACATTACTTCTTCAAATAGTTTTGCGTTTTTGTGTTTGCTCAAAACCTTATACAATCAATGAATTAAGTTGATTTCTCCACGTTGATTTTATGCGGGTGAGTGGTCGCATTCTCGCAGGTGCAGTTTCCATCTCTAAATTTTCCTTCGCTAGCGAGATGATCTCGGTGCAATCCCATCTAGGTTGTTACACCCACTTATAATAAATTTCACCACCGAACAGACATTATTGTGGTTTATTAATGTAGTCAAAATAGAACTCCAGATGTTGGCCCATTTGCTAGGACACCTGGAAAATAAAAACACATTTCTTAGAAATCACTGAAAGAGAGGAAACAATATCCTAATAAAATAGTTATTAATCTATTCGGCTAAAGTTCTTTTATACAAGATTTCGACTTCAGAAAATATTATTCGATAGAAAATCTGAGAAATGTCTGAGCGAAGACGTGCTCCATTACTATCGCTCAGGCCATTACCCGGGTCGTTTCTTATGCCGCTTGCTTCATTCGCCGTATAATTTCATAATAAATACATTTTAACAATTCAAATTCAGCTAACTCACTAACTATGTAGTATAAAAATCAAAATAAACTGCATACAGTGTCGCCGTACTCGGAACAAGTAGTAGTGTCACTTTTTAAAATCGAATTGCAAACAGTTATTAGGTATATCGAATCAAGTATGTATTAAGTGAGTATTTTGTCTATTTTATTCGATTTAATATTACAGAGGAAGATAATGAAATTCAATTTTCAAAAATTTTTGAAAATCACATCAATATTATAAAGACGTAGAGTTTTTTCAACGGACTAATCTCAGTATCTAGGAGTGTATTGCGGATTAATATAAATTGTATAACACACGGATAGTACAGTACCGCGGGGTCGGAGCAGCAACGTCTAAAGGTGATATCAGACGATTCATTCGAGTGAATGTTCTTTTGAGGGAATGATCCATTTTTCTTTCATTTCATGTTCACACGGCTTAGCTAGAATGGCGTAAAAAACATTCATCCGTAGTTTCTTTCAATATGGCATTTGATAATTTTTTGAAATTTTCAAAACAACAACGTATTTTGATCGTTCCACTTGAACACCATTTTGCCGCGACGTTTGTCGTACCGACCGTCTACTGCAGCGCTCGAGACAAAATGGCCAAATCCGAGTGAACGTTCACTCCGTGTTCGGACTGTTCATTTTTCGTTCATTCGGAGTGGGAATGAAAAATGCCGAAGGAAACCGATCCAACGTCGTCTGATCAGTTCACTAATGAATTCATTCACTTTATGTTTAGACGTGTCACTTTGGGTGAAAGATGCAAATTGAAACACGAAAATGGACAAATAATGAACAGTTTGATTCCACCTTAACGCTTCGCACCTTGTCGACATAAATAACCGAAACGGTGCTCGACGTTGATTATGCTCTAACGTGTACGCATTACTGCGGCGAGGGGATGCCTGTTTAATACATATATTATTTTGTGATTAAAACGATAAATTCAAAAGTATCTTCCTGGTACAATTTCCGGCTTTTGGCAACATGTCCGCGATACTGATTAAAACTTCGCGTCTCGTTGAATGAAATCAGACCGACTTGGACAATCAAGAAATGTTTTATTTAACAAGACGTCGAATGTTAACGATTTAATTTCAGTCACGGTGATCTATTATGTAATACCTGACCATTTTTATTTCTTTCATAATAATAAATAACCTTGAGATTTCTTCTCCGAAATTCTATTTCGTAATTTTTACACGAGTAATTTTTTTACGCAAATAAATTTTAGCAAAATCAATCTACATTTTTAACCTAAAATTGACACCAATATAATTTTATAAAAGATTTAGACACTAATTCTATAATTCTAGGAGTTAGTAAACTACTCCTAACTACTACTAACAGCTCGTGTGTGTTGGAACCACGCAGTCATCAATTTTCCTATCACAGAACAGTTATAATTTATACTAACTGTATTTGAATTTAAATGGTACTGCTTTAATTTAAAAAATATTCACTCTTGCAAATGATTCGGTGTATCTAATTGTGAAACGTGTGTCTGAATTATAAAACCTCTTCGGAAGACGCCATGAATATTTTATTAATCCCCGATATCGTAAACTCATTTCGCCCAATTCAAATTACTCCTACTTACGCCCTCTCACCTAATACTTGATTAACGAGCTCTGGAGCGATTTATTTCAAAATGTCAAAAATAATGTCATATCAATTTCGTTACAGATGAATTTCACACAAGATTGCGAATTAATTCAGTTAAATCGCTATTTCTAAGGACGGAATGAATAAGAATTTTAATTAAATAAAAACATTATTGTATATTGTATGATTTTGAGAAAACAAATATTAAAAATTATTACAGGGTCTATAGTATCATTGAATCGGTCACCTTAACAGAGACTCACGACAAATCAACCGCTTTCTTAATCATATCCAAAATTTATTATAATACCAATGTCGTTTAATAAAAATAAATAGTAACTTGAAAAGAAGGAAGAGTAATATTCGATTCGTAACATTTTATATATTTAGAATTACTTCGTGGTCGTATGATTAAATCGAATTCCTATATTAAACTGTATTAAATGTAAACGTTGTAAAACATCCGAGTCCATCACATTCTGCATCATGTTGATAGAGGTTCCGCTCACTTCGCTCATTATTCTCGAACAAATCGCTTCTATGGTTTCCGGGTTTTCTATATTACCGCTTGCTCACTCCATCTCTTCCCGATAGCTAAAGTTTCAATTATTTAAAGCGCAGTATTATTCCCTATCGAATTAATAAAGTGCTAATATTGATGTTTCCTGCGTGTTAAAATTAAGATTACGCTTTGCTATTTGTCGAGTCGAGATGGCCCAATGCTTAGAACCCGTGCATCTTAACCGACGATTGCGGGTTCAAACCTAGGCAAGCACCGCTGATTCATGTGCTTAATTTATCTTAATAATTCATCTCGTATTCAGCGGTGAAGGAAAACATCGTGAGAAAACGTGCATGTGACAAATTTCATAGAAATTCTGACACATGTGTATTCCACCAACCCGCATTGGAACAGCGTGGTGGAATATGTTCCTAACCTTCTCCTCAAAGGGAGAGGAGGCCTTTAGACCCAGAAGTGGGAATTTACAGGCTGTTGTTGTTGTTGTTTGTTTGTTGTTTTGCTATTTGAGGCTGTACTGTGGCACACATATTAGATACTTATAAAAAGTACAAGATATTAAGCAACGTATATAATAGGAAGATGTTCTAAAGACAAGGACAATAAGTCTGTTAAGATTCAATATAACTTTACTTAATAATAATCTTCAACTGAACTGAAGCATCTCGTGATGCAGCGAATGCTGCTTCGGACATCGACTTCGCATCTGTTTGGTAGTTGTAGTCATAATATGTAAAAAATGTTCAAAAATACTTTCTATTATATTTTATGTTTCATGTAAATTTTTAAACACATTCGTATTTTCCTCATTAAAGAAAGTCATACGGACAGCTCAGTACTTTATTAATGCGTGTGCAGTGATTGGTAGCATATAATGTTTTGTTTGTTGGATTTTACTATAAAACATGTACGAGATCGACTTTATAGGTTAAAGATTTTTAATTTAAAATTTATTTAAATAAAAATGATAATTAACTTTGATGAACGACGAACAATAAAAGTCGATCCAAGAATGGTTATGCGTGTATCCTGCTCGAGTGTATAGAAATAATACGGTTACTGCAGTTCGAACCGGCTTAAAGGCTATCTGAGGTAATCAAATTGAGGCAATTAAAACGACGGCTACCTGCTAGTTTTACGCATCGTAATGGAGTGTTGCAAATTTTATTTAAAATAATATATTTTCAACGTTGAATACTAAGGACTTTAAAAGGTCGACACGTGAAAATGAAATCCCCCAGTAATTTCCTTTTGATGTCGTGTGTGTATACGTTACAACATTCTATTGACGCTTCAAATAAGGAAGCCTCGTACACAGAGATTTGACATTTTAATATGATAGAATCCCTATCAAGTAAAACAAAATGGCTTTTTATATGAAATAGATCATATTGAGATCTCTTTGAACTGTAATTTGAACGTCGTTTACAAAAAGAACACATAATTATATCTGTGCGGAGCGCCGCCGGAGCCGCCGGAGCGCGCAGAGAGGGCGCGCGACATCGAGGTTTGATTGATCACGTCCACGTATACCGGGATCTATACAGAAAATATCGTTATACCGCGTACATCTCCGACGCTCCGTGATGACTACATAGTTGTTTGTACTGTTCAATCATTGTGGCGATCATCGCTATTATCTAAAAAGTTTTGCTTCAGAAACATCGGCACTAAAATTCGACCTTGAAGTTTCACTCTCATCGTTCCCAACGCAGTTTCCC
Source organism: Vanessa cardui (assembly GCF_905220365.1). Lineage (NCBI taxonomy): Eukaryota > Metazoa > Arthropoda > Insecta > Lepidoptera > Nymphalidae > Vanessa > Vanessa cardui. The sequence goes on from NC_061124.1 coordinate 103,048, forward strand.
TCTAAAACGACTTATTACAGCCGTGCTTGGCGAAGAGATAAATTGTATACTCCTTATCATTCCATGATGCGACTTTTTATATTTAAGACAAATAATGCAATTTAGCTATTATGACTAAAACTGCCTAAAATGTAACTCGGATTTATGTTACCAAAAAAGTTAAAATAAAGTTCTCATTTTTAATTATGTAAGCTGACAGGCGAATGGGTCGCCTGATGGTAAGTGTTCGCCACCGCCCTTAGGCACTGGTGCTGTAATAATGTTTAATTTACTTTAGATCGCCAATGCGACACTAACCTTGTGATGTTGTGCCCTTGTGCCTGTAGTTACCCTGACTCACTCACCTGTCAATTGGGAACCCAGCAACTCTATATTGATGTTTCGTGATAGAATGTCTCATGAAATGGTACCGTGCTAGATGAGCCTGCACTACCGACCACAGCATACGAGACCACCATGTAATAATGTGAGTCAATACTCATTGTTGCTTGATCATATTTGAACAAAAAAAAAAAACATTTTCTTAAATCTGCGTTGTGTCGTGTATTATATGCATAATAAATATATTATTTTAGCATTATAACCTTTTATAATTAATTGTGAAAAGGTAACATTAAAATTTTGCACTAAGTGAGGTTAAGACATGCAGCTGTGATTCTGAAAGTCCCAAGCATCGGAAATACTACTACTGTTATGGAAACTACCTCGGTTTATCTAATACTTAGCAAAACGTTCCACAATTGAATACGGCGTGTCACACCTTTTCGTATAATTTTATGGCAAAGAAATAAATATATTACTTTTGTGTCTTACAAACATGTAAACTCCAAAATTAAACACTAATGTCGTCAAAGTACGCAACACATGTATGTAAAAACAACTCGGTCATCCGACCTTATCCTTGAACACCCGTGTACTTTTGCGAATAATAATAATATTAGAGTTATTTATTTTATATTTATTTTATGAAACATTTTCCTAGACATTAATTATGTACGAGAACCGGCTCGGACGACGTAAAAATATTCTCCTCTACAAATTTAATGGGGTCGTAAATTTTATTGCATATATGTTATAACTATAACATAACACAACACGTTTACGACGCGGGGTGACGTGACACGTCCACACGTTTTCTTGCAATGTACCCCGACCCATGCGTACACTAAATTGATTGAAAGTCAAATTATGAAAAAAATGTAATTATTTTGGAATGAAAATGGAATGTATTCTTAATGCATTTTTAATTTATTTCTTAGAATATGAAATATGAGGAAATATATTGTAAATTTACATAAACATTTTAAAAATGCTTTTATTCAATTAAAGTCTTGCATAAAGTAAAATAAAAAAGCTTTACTGGCTTTTTATAAAATGAGCCACTTGCCGGTAAATGTTCACCATTGCACCCTTCCTTAGATCCCCAATACGCCAGCAACTTTGGTAAAGAAGATGTCCCTTGCACCTGTAGTTACACTTACCGTTCTAACTTGAAAACAAAAATATTATGTAGTTTGGTCGTAGAATATGTAATAAGTGTATATTACCTACGATACGGGCTTGTATAAAGCTCTATACCACCACCACGTAAAAATATATATGAATATATATACATCAATCTCGATAAAAAAATATGCACCTACCTACCTGTTACTTGGAGTGTATAGCTTAAGACCCTCTTGGCCCTGTGTTCATAATATGTACAATTATATTATATATTTACTTATTATTATATTATTCACTGTGTCTGTTCTACGTATCAAAATAAATGAAATAAATAAACATTTCGCATCCATGTTAAATTGTAATGTCAGAAACATGTTTATGTATTTCATCTCAATCGGCTTATTGAAACTGTCTTCAAATCAAATTACAAGACTCGACACACACTAACAAGAGGTGCTGAGAGTTTGTAATCATCACCTATTTTTTTATTCAGTGGCATCCTTCAAAAGGTACTCGGGCCCGCCCCTATAGGAGGAAGCCGGATTATGTGAGATTATTTCCCACAAGCCCTGCTGCAATGGCCGTATTCGATACGATCGCATAGGTTGTGGCATCGTGGCTATGGTTTTACAATGGCTATGGCTTTCGAAATTTTCCTCAGTGGGGGCGAAGGTGATCTCGCCCTCCTTCTTCCCGCTAATACGTACCGCAGCACAAAACCATCTCGGCTGCCGTCTTCCTCAGTGCTATCTGAAATAGGACACATGAGACCAACACTTTCCGCGTTCACGAGCCCAGAATTGCGCAATATCTTTTAGGCTCCCGACATTGGTGCTGTGGGAGGACCAATCTGACTTCATCTTGGCCTTTCTCGCTCCACCGTCGTTGTGTACACCATCAAGGTCTTACAGAATAAAGTAACGGCCCTTCATCCCAAAAACCGTGTCCGATAGAACATCACCGACACGATTGTTTTGTTCAGTTTAGCTTCTCTGAGTCCCTTACGATGTAATCCTCTAGCGTATGACGGGCAATGTCGTGTTCTTTTCCACATTGACGATAAATTGTCGTTTCGGCCTCGTAGGATATCATGTGACATTCCTGGACTGTGCGAATAGCTGAGCTACTGGAAACTTTAATTTTTAGTGGTAATCGTCACCAGTTTCTATTGCAACTTGATTTTTTCAGAGAACTGTAATCACGACAGAATGTTTCATGGATTTCCGTACGGGGTAATTCAATTAATCTATATAATTGATTGCCCGAAAAGAGTAACTACTGAGGTTCTTCTCGGAAGAAACTAGATTCCGTACCGGAACATGTAACATATATTCTTCAAGAAATCATTTAATTTATTGATTTTATTACATTATTATATAATCAAAGAGCTCACAAGAACCAACTTGAGTAAAGTATATTTTCAATAGCCTTAACTTTCTAGTAACCCGGTTACTCGCGAGGGTTACCGGGTTTACCAATAATTTCACATCGGAGTAGAGACCAGGTGTGACTATGATATCGATAGGTCTTCAATAACAGCGGGCTGCCCCGCTCCCGCCCGGTAATACAACACCGTAATATCTTTTATTTTTTCTTATATTTTTCTATAATACGAATTCAAAATAATATTACTAATATTATAAATGTATAGTTTTGTTTCTTATGCTGTAGAAGGCTAACTAGCCTTGATGTCGAATAACATTTTTGTTTCATCAAAGTTAAGTCGAGACGGGCAGTAGTTTTTTAAGTAAATATAATCTCAATTTTTATGTAATGTCAGCAAGTAAACCGATAATTAATTGCTCAATTTCACCACATGCACATACCTGTGTATGTATGTACGATACGAAACACAAACTCACATCCTTGAACAAGTTTACAAGTGGCGCATTGAGCTGATCCGTTAATTGCGTTATCTCGAAGTACGCGCCGAGATAAGCCCGACGCAAACTTGGGCGTCGCAAGTTCCATTGATAAAACTAAGCGGCAAACTTTAGGAAGCGGCCAGTCCGCTAAATTGAAATATTCATGCTCGGGACTTCGTTCTATTAATAGAAATACACATATGTAACTTATAACGCTACAACACGATCCTAGAAAACGTAGTAATGAATCGAAGTATGAATTAACAGATCTTTGGTTAAACTCAAGATCCTCGTATCCTGAACACTAGGCTATTTTCACTCGGATAAATATCTGCATATTAATGTATATTTGTTATCAGCAATATATATATAATAATTGGATTACAGCATAACAAGCAAAATATTCTACCCATTAAATATATTTGTTTCCATTTTGATACTAAAGTTTATTTCGTAGAATACACGGTGTTGCTAGGCACATTCGCAATTGGCCGTGACGTTTTCGCGAAACACATACTGTATGCCGAATAAATAATTCACTTTAACAATGAAACGCCAATTCACTAGAAAGGCGACACCGTGACATCGACATTTATAAGTATCGTTCGCTGCTCGCGATTACGTCGTCGACTATATGAACTGTTAAGAGTTGAGATGCCCAGGCCCAGTGGTTGAAACCCAAGCAGGCACCACTGAAAATTCATGTGCTTAATTTGTGTTTACAACTCATCTCGTGCTCGGCGGTGAAGAAAACATTGCGAGGAAACCTGCATATGTCTAATCTCAAATAAATTCTGCCACATGTGTATTCCACCAAGCCGCATTGGAACAACGTGGTGGAATATCTTCCAAACCTTCTTCTCAAAGGAAAAGGAGGCCTTAACCCAGCTGTGGGAAATTTACAGGCTGTTGTTGTTGTTGTTGTTCTACGTGAACTGTTTGATTGGAGTCTTCTATCAGCTCGTATTTAAAATTTTTATTATTAATGTAATATTTATCTACATGAAGGCCTCAATTATATACGACATGTACATGACTGCCTGGATTAGCGGCAGGTTTTTACCACATTAAAAGTGAAATATTAATGAAAAGGGCGATATTGGGATTCTTACCGGTTTTCCTATAAATAATCTGCGCTTCGAGAAATGTAAATTTGATTAAATATATAGTAAAAAAATATCTTGCTTCTCACATGTATTTGTATACTTTTAATTATGAGTTGTTTTCTTAGCCCGTGCCGGTGTTAATAAGAAAGGGATGCGCCGCCAACCTTGGGCACCTTGAAGTTAGTTTTAAATATAAAAACAAGTCGGTACACGTGTACAGTTCCAAATAAAAGACGTATCAACATACTGAGTTTGTGGTAGAAAAACTTTTAACGTATTTAAGTTATTGGTCGTCACAGTCCGCTCCCGGTTTAGTTGAGAGTTTCTTTATTAATGAGCGGTGTCGTCCGTCACAAAGCAATAAGGGCAGCGTGGGGTCAGTCGCCGTCGGGCTGTGACGTCAGCACATACATTATTTACTTGAAAACAAATTTAACGATTCATATTTAAAATATTTCGTTTGCGATAGCTTGAGAACGAGAAATAAGCCCACGTTGTTTTCACTTCTTTGAAATTCAGCAGCGTTACGACTAAATGTAATAATTACGTAGTATAAAGCAAATTCGCTTTAGCTGTCCATGTGTCTGTATGCTTAGATCTTTAAAATTACACATCGGATTTTGAAGCGTATTTATGGTTAATAGATTCAAAAAAATCACATAATTTTAGAGGTTTTAATGTGTTGTTGTAAATAAAGACATTTTTTGCGCTTACATTGCAAACACTGGTTAAATTCTACAAGGTAGATCAAAATAATATACTAGTATTGTTCACCTTAAAAATGGCCGCGATGCTTTGTGTTTATCTGTTAGGTATAACCCAAAATAACCATTTTTATCCTATAATTATTACGAGAAATAATGACTTATTTTCGAAGCGTTTTTAGGCAATATAGCATTAATCCACATCCAATAAAGTAAAATACATTGTGCATTTCATATAGATCAGTATGGCTTACAGCATGTAATTTAAATAAATATTTTCGAAGATATTAAAGATTTAAAATGCAGAGACTGCGGTTTGTACTGTCTAACAACAAAGAGTTATGAACTTTGTATATAATGACAATCTCTAGTACATTTAGTACAGTCATGCATCCGTGCGAAGCCGAGGCGGGACGCGTAGACCTGTAAAAACCTTCATTTAAAATATTCTTGATACATATTTTATCTTTTGCATTTTTATATAGAGATTAATTTAAGAAGATTAAGCGGATACAATACCTAGATCAACCGATGATTGAAGATTCAAATACGGGTAATCTAATACAAACTAATTAAAAAAATAAAACAATTATGAAATTAAGGCAAATTGAGCGCTCGGCACGTCATAATGAAGGATGAATCATCGCCAGAAGCGAAAACGAATCCCGGTAGTACGAAACTTTAATGATTAATTTTTAAAAGGTCGCCCAAACCTGCCTTTCCATTTATGATCTGAGGGTTTGCTGGTCTATCGGCGGATAATATATTTAGTCGGCGCCCTTACGCATGAAAACTTATAATTTTGTATACAGGATGTTAATATCTCGAATAGTGAATAGATTACTACATACGAGTATCTACCAAATAACTTCCAACCCTTGTCTACAACACATACTGTCTCATGAATATTTCTTCAGATAAGGATTTGATATTTGGAACATAAAATATATGTGTGAAGAATACATATTGAAAAATATCACAGAAAACTCGTTTCAAATCATCGAGCAAAATAAATACAATCGTTTGCCGCCCACAAAACTCTGTCGCCGCAGTTATCTATGAGCCGCTCAGCGGTTCCGAACCCTGGCCTTCAGTTCCAAACCACGTGCTCTCTCCACTGCGCGGTCTCGGCGCTTTATTTTCTGAACTGTTGCCAAACATGAAGCTACATATAATCGAACCAAACGGCGCGACGCATATCAGACGAATTCTGCGAAGTCGACCGTGACAAACAAATCAATAGAAAACATTCTTTAATAGTTTTCCTCGACATTTCGATTGAAATATGAAAACCTGCCAAAAGTATACGAATAAGTATTTCATCATACCAATAAGACTCAAAGGTTTCACGAGAATATAAATCTAAACACATTTATCCGTATTTTCGAGCGCATGTATTTTGTAAAAGTAATAACACCATATATGTGCGTGGTTTTGACTTGTGCCTAACGAAGTTTGGCAAACGCGAGAAGGCCTCGGCCAGTAATTCGAAGTTGTTCTGCCGTGTTTCCTCAGTGTGAGTGGGCAGATACACGTGGGACGAAATTGAATCCGACACGAACATTTATCGCTACGATGCTTTCCTTTTACTGCTAAACACGAGATAACATTTAAACACATGAAAACTCAGCGTAGTCAGTTCAGGTTTGAGCCAGTTATATCCGGTTATGATGTCATCCCCTATGCCACACCGTTACATTGTGTACTGTATGACATATCTTAATAATTAACTACCATTGCAGTCTCAGTCAGTGGGTACATATACGACCTCCTCTCTATCACACAAAGTTAAACCGCCGTGCTCGCTGTATCCACAACCTTTCAGCTCTCTTAACAATATCAACTGAGCATCCGGTTCCGGGTCGTCGTCCCTTTTCTTTCTCGCCGCCCTTCGCGGACCCCGGAGCACATTCTATTATCTCTGACCGCGAGCCGGGCGTGTTTCAATTTCATTAAATGTAACGGGTAGCCGACGTTAGATCTAAAACTATAAATCGGTAACCAGCTCCCTACCTCGACCCAGGCCTTCAATTATGAGTCGTGCTCAAACAACAATTGAGTTAAATGTTAGTTTAATTTTATCTCAATGTAAACATTCGAACTAACTTTTACAATGCTGTTACTATTGAGTACGAAATAAAAATGCTAATGTGTTGTGGAATCAGAATTTAATACGACACATTGTACTGAAATGTAAACAAAATTATATTTATTTTAGAGAACTCGGAGTTTTTAATTAAAACGCGTTTTAATTTTAACTATTTATTATGACAGCCAAAAACGCCAGAACTAACATTAAGACGCAAACCACAGACTAAACAGAAAATAAACAAAGCAAATACACAGATTTTTGATGGAACGAAAATTTCCCATACAGCTAAACCTACTTACCTAGTTCTCGGCTCCGGTGTTTCTGAAACTATTCAGCGGCGGCGGATATAGGACACTCGATTAACTTTTTAAAAACTCTAAACGTCTGTCTCAATTATACCAATATGTATGCTCTATTCGAGATCTATTCAATTAATATGGTTTTAGTAACAATAAAAAATATGTGTACTAATTTTATACATTACATACCTATACATTATTCAACTATTACAATCTTATAAGCACAAATGTAGTTTTGCCTGTTTGGATTTGAACCGAGAAACTCAGTACTATCTATTAATTTCCACTAATTAAACCACAGAAAATCAATGTAAAAGATACATTATGATCGCCGGTTGGACACTCAATTGATTATTATGTATCTACATTGTATATGTATATAAAAAAATACCAAAAATTTTTTTCTTCTGACATGCTAAAGAGTTCAGGATATAGTTCAACCTTCCATGTAACCTAACCATCATTCGAGCTGGCATCACGTCGTATCTTTTGTTTAGTTCTTAATTAAAACCTGTGGTAACACATGAGTTCGGTGCACTCACATCAACAATCGATGTTATCATTCTGAAAACGTCATTTAAAAACAAATTTTAATTTGAACGTGAAGTGAAATATGAAAACGCAATCCAACAATTACTCTTTATTGTAAACGAGCGTTGGTTTATGTTCGAAATAAATCAGTGATTTAGGTGTTTAAACGCCGTATCCACGCGTGCGTTGTTTATGGCAGCGCCGACAGACTCGCGGCCAGCGCCGCGGGATGTTGCTTGCTCGGACGAATTCGCTGCTCATCAGTTACGTCTCGGCCGCGATGATTGATGACCGGTGATGAAATTGTGATGGAACGTTTGTTTGCAAAACGTTATTATACAATTAGTAAACTCGGAAAGATAGCACTCTCGGGAAAAAGCGTTTGCCATCTGGCTAGTACATACATGTATCGAGAAGTGAAAAAAAACAGATAATATGACAATAGACCAGCTGAGTCTGGATATTATTTTTTGAGTAAACCATTCAGAAACCACAGTTTCTTCGAATACTTTTATAAAAATATTACGATACTAAATATTGCACAACATCACATATATTACTCTGAACAATCTAAGAGGCCAAATCATTTGTGTTATTTAAAATCAAAAGAAACGACGGTACCACAAAAACCCAGATTCAAGACAACAAAGAAAACTAATAAACTTTTTCTTCATCGACTCGACGAGGAATCGAACCCCGGACCTCGGAGTGGCGTACCCATGAAAAAGGTCGGCAAAGAGTTCAATAATTTCTAGAAAAAAATGAGAATATGTCAATGACAATTTAAATAAACAACTATATATTCAGATCGATGTTCTTTTAGTGGAAATCTTTGATGAGTAAGTTGCAGCCCGTATCTGGGACAGTTGAAGTCTGAGATTCAGAGAATTATTTATTCAGTTGCCAGATGCCTTCTCGACTAACTCGCAGACGAAGCGTGAATAGAATGAGCTTATCGGGTTATTACGAAATTGAGTTAATGGAATTATAATTAATTATTATTATATACTAGCGACCCGTCCCGGCTTCCACGGGTGCAATACTGATAATAAATATATGTATTACATGATAATACGTTTATTTGCGACATCACATTAGAAACTTCTATAATTATCGGCGTTTCCTTACTATATTGTCTATGTATTAGATACAAAAACGTTCCTCTCGAATCACTCTATCTATTAAAAGAAACCGCATCATAATCCGTTGCGTTAAAGATTTAAGCATATAAGACATAGGGACAGAGATAGTTATGTTTTATACTATGTAGTGATAGTTATTATAAATATTATGTAGTTTAAACTAATACTCTATTTTTATACTATTTGTGAAAAAAATATATATATCTAAACAGACTCCGTTTAGACTGTCCCTAAAAACCGTAATATTCAAAAATATGGGGTTCGCTTTTCCAAATACCATACGGTACTTTATAGGACCATTAAAAGGTTTAAGTCCCGTTAAACACTATACACCCAAAGAGTTGGAGTCGTTAGACACTACCGGGGATGTGTTTATTTACTGTAATGGCATAATACTATCATTTCTAAGAATCGTCTTATTCAGTAATAGCATAAAACAAGGAGCGTTGACGTCAAATTTAACAGCTAATGGAATTAATCGAGACGCGTCGCCCGCCGGCTCGGAGCTCCGAAACATTACACTATACCTTCTGAGATTGATAAGTCGTTCTGAAATACATCATTATTTACAAAAACATATCACATAACCAAGCGCTCAGGTGGGCGAGTCGATTAAACTCACGGAGTTTACTTCAAATGTGTGAATTCAAATCCAGTTAAACGCGTCCGAATTATGTTTCAATTGTTGATGAAGAAAAATGTATAAACCTGGATGAGCGTGGTACTGCGTGCTCTCAAACTATCATCTTTAAATAAGTTTTTCCCAGCTGTGGAGAATTTTCATGATCGATATCTTACATATTATTAGCGTAAACCGATTTTTATCCCGCGAAACCGACGTGTCGGAGGTATCGCCGCGTGACTCCGATAAAAACGTAAATTAAACTGAAATACTTAACATTAGCCGCACGTCGTCGCTATAAAGTTAAAATTGGACATTAAAGAGTTTCGGTTGTGTTGAATTAGCGGCGATACTTTAAACCTTCTTTAGCAGATAAGAGAACATCGTAAGCGGCGTCACGTAATATCTAGTAACTACAGATTAAATATTTCGATTTCTTTTTAATCTGGCATGACATAACATATTATTGTCCAAACTAACTCCGGTTGGCCGACTTTGTTCTGAAAATACTTTCCGTTCGATCCAATTTAAATTTAACGAAATAGTGCAACGCCTGAGGGCTAAAATATAAATAACCTTTTTTTACTTCTAGAATTTGGTGATCACATATAAATAGTCCTCAATCAAAATAATTATTATTTATTAGCCAATTATAAATAACTGAAATATAATTGTAACTCATCGCTGTAACAATTACGGCGGTGTACCCGAAGATCACACCGTTATTGGAAAGATTTCAATTTTTATAGTTATTCTAAGATATCTTATGATCATCTTGTAAATAGGATATTTTAAGAGTATTTATAGATAAACTGTGCTCTAGTACGGGCTAATATATTTTCGCGAGATTTTTACTTTGCTTTGAATTTATTTATTTTCTTAATTTATTTATAACAATTGCAATATTTTACGCGAAAAAACAATATTCGGACAGTTTTGTGAGACTGATAAACTTATGACAAATACGCAAAAACCACGGATCGGGGAATAACAAAACTCTACATCCTACTGTCGTACTTTTTATTATCTTGAATAATATAATACCTAATTTAGGGTAATACTCTTAATAAATATTACGAAATATATTTAAATATTCATAGTAATCAACGAAACCATAAAGCGTGCGGTTAAACGCATAGTAATGTGACTTGCCCCGACGGGTGCAGCGCTGCATGTCACTCCGCGAATTGCCTGTTTTATTTAAACGCAATAGAGGTAAAGTCGGAGGTCGTATCACTACGTATGCAAGAGATTAATTTAATTTCCATCTCCAAAATAATGATAATTCAAACGGCGGGACAGCGTGACACGTCGTAGCTGTCACCGTAGCGTCACGAGTTACGCGCGGCGCCGCACGCAGCAGTAGCCAGTAGCGCGCTGAGCGAGCGAGCGTTCGCATACACGCGCACGTAGCCCGCACCGCATGCCACTACGCGGGAAAACTCCGCCGAACTAACTTCGTGAATAACTAGTTGTTGAATGTGACAACAAAAATACTGATAGCGATAATCTGGGAGTTGTGAGAGTGATAGAGGATGCCAAGAAATTTTAACGTATAAAACAAGTTTAATGATAATAATTTATGTGTAATGATATAATTATTAGTCTGCTGTTACGTGTTGTGACTTTTAGTGAACAGTTAATAGATCTCGTATTGTTATTGACTCATCTGTTGTATAAACACGTAAGTAACGATAATATTATTTATATAAATTATAAAATAAAGTTAACAATGCCGACGTTGGGTGTCGCTTTGGTGAAATGGATGTAAAATTTGTCATTAAGTTTTTAATATTTTTACATTTATAACTTACAATATATATGAAATATTCAAATTTAAGAGCAATATTTTATCGATAGAGTTTTCAAAATGTTAAAAAATAAACCCAAGTCTTAGTAAGCAGTATTAGACTATTTCCAATTTTCTTATCAATATGTCTGCCATGCCCTTTGGTTTGAACTACTTCTAACGAACTTTAGACACCATTTATAACCTTGTGCGAAATAAAATATATACGCTTATCATCAAAAATTGCAAAACATTATTTAAAAACAAAATACAACTCAAAAATTAGTTACATATTTATATAAAACGTTTTATTATATATTTACGATTTATCATGAGCCATGACGATACGAAATTTTAATACAATACTACACAATTATTTGATTTAATTTGGCACGGGCAAAACTAAGCGCCGTCGCGTTGTGTTTTAAAGAATCCATTTTTCTTCCACCCTGTGTGGCCTTTATATATATATTTTTGGGTTGAAGTAATTTAATTTACAAAGCATCTTAATTTAACCTCCTCTAATTTAACCTCAATTTAATTATAATCTATTCGATCAAATAAGAAATTATAAAAACTATATTTATTATTTATTCTATATTTCTTTTCTATAGAATATATTTTTCAATTACTATTTGTGGGCCTCTTAAATTAAGCGTTCCAATAGAAAAAAAAAATTATTTTAGTCGGCTGATACGATTATCAGCCGACTAAAATAAGAAGAAGCGAAGCTTGCTCGATAGCTTATAAAAAAATAACATAAACATAAAAAAGATTATAAGGCTGGACAGATGCAACCTGTGCCCATTTTGAAGTCCGCGGAATAACTCTGTTGGATAATCTTATGAGCCATTTGTCACTAAATAAAGTTCATGTCGTTATTATTATTTCAGTTCAGTTTAACTAGGTTCTATAATATCACCCGTGTGATACTATACATTTATTTTTAAATCAGCTGGAACAACAGCAGATATCTTCTCTATACAGCGTCAGCACAATATAACTCGGCGCGACAGCTCTTTGTTGTATACCAAATTATTTCAAATATATTAGATTTTCTGATTGTCGTGGCTTATTCAATATTATATTAAAGCTTTATATGTACACATGCAACTATTGTTAAGTCGTATTTTTGTTAAAGTAAGATAAAATGGCTATTGTAGAATCCTATCGCCCTGACTCTTCGCCCCTTCTGAATTTACGCACACATGCATATATACTAAGAGCTAAAAAAATAAAAGAGAAAGCGAAATAAATCATCTAACGCAAACACTCGTCGCGTAACTTCAGTGGAGTGTTATCGCAGAGTTGCTGTAAATACACTTTCCCTCGCATCGCCGAATGGTGGCCGCGCCCACGCAGGGACGAGGCCAGACACTCGAGGCTCCAACTTTGGTAACTCTTTATCGCCTCAACTTTTCTAGTTTATAACCCCTTTGTTGATATTACCCCTGCAATATATCTTTGTCGAGGTCAAAATATTTTGAATAATTTCTGGCAACTACAACAATGACTGGGAGCTTTTAAAATCGAACCTGTCTGATTCGTGTCTTAAACTAACAAGGAGTCTATTGACACTAACGGAATATATTTAAATCAGTCTACTAAATCTGAACCGATTCGAACTATTTCAACAACATTTCAAGCAAATTAGTTATACGAAAATTTATTCGATAAAAATTCTATCTACTTTTAGTGATTCAATGGATTTTTTAAAATGGAATCAACTGTAATAGAGTTATTTAAATGTTTCATAATTATGATTGCTACTAACTTAGTTGTTAGTTTAAAAATAACATAAGTTAACACAACTAAAAAGTTTCCATAATCCTTTACACTAACAATAATGGCCCACTATAAAATATATTTTTTCTATCTTCCTTAATAGCAAATTGCGAAGTAGGATTAATCAATTCTGTGAAATTCAATACATTGTTTTATCTACAATAGAGTTAAAAGTTCGTTGGCAACGGTAACCGAAGCATTGGATCCGAACCGGTCCTATTCCACAATTATGATCAAGTGGAGGTAAAATTATCGTTACCTCTCGCATATTTTAGCAATCCTAACGCTCGGATCAGTCAATCATCGAGTGTTTTCGTCTAACGCGTTCGCGACTCGCCCTTGACTGCTGTCTGAGGTCAGGTGGTCATCGCTCTGTCCAAAACTGGTAATGTATTAAACCTTCGCATATTCTTATTAATATTTATCAAAAGCCGTTACTTTTAACTCGTACGAGAACGTCATATATACGTATAATAGAAAAGCTACTAACCCTCGTATCATAATTAAACAAGCTAGGCTGCCTGAAATACGTAGCGTATACTAGGATGTCTTCGTTCAAAATTCACGGGAAAGGATTCGTGTGTGCAAATAATGCAAAATGATTAAACTTACGGCCATCTGTTGCAAGCGAGCTCAATGAAAAGTGTATTGACGATAACAGAATTTAAAAATCACAAAAACTGTCCCACTCGAGCAATTTACAAATTGTCCGGGAATCTTGAGCGACAGAGAATTTTAATAAAGTTTAAAACGTAAAGCTCTCCGGAAAGTTCCGCTTCAGGACTCGGCTCAGGTGCTGGAATTTTGAATTAATCATCAGCAACTGTAACAACAGCAGTAACGATTCGTCAAACAATTAGTGCTAACGAACAACACAAAGAGAAGTATTTTGTTTAATCGCATTACTAGTAAACACGAAAAACCACATGGCCAATTCGCGGAAGTTTTTGTATCGTCATTATTTGATATTGCAAGTTTCGTCGAATATAGTACTACATATGTAGAGTTATACATATAAGATCTCCATTTACATTATTTGTGTCCAAAATATTCAATATTGAGTATATTCATACGGACAACTTGGAAGCACGTAAAAAGTAAATGTCATCCTTACGGCCAAAGGTATTCACAACAATGAAAATCCACAAGGCCTTATCTTATCTCGCCAATGTGTGCTTCATGTAAATTAAATTAACACTAAATTCACAAATATTACCGTACGCTATATGTATACGCGACGCGTGAGTACGTAATCGTAGGGTGGCGTGATGGTAGCGATGGAAAGGCCGATGCGGGCGCAGATAGGCGGCGGCGCTGCAGCTAATTCTAGGCAATAAACCTCACTATAGATAACAGAAACGACAGCGAAATGTACAACTCTATTGCACCCCGGATAACGGAAACTTTGTATGTCTTTTATCATAATTAATAACATTCAATACCTACAATATTCCCCCGTTAACTTCGCAGGATTAATATAAATAAATATATCATAAATTAACATAATCAGTATCCATTCAAGCGATGTATCCAGCCGCACCGTGCCAATGCCGTCAACCGCGCACCGCGTCCCAGCTCTGTTACGCGTTGCAATTCCTGTATCTTACAATACATCTAAAACTTCGCATAAATTGCGAAACGTAAATGACTTTATTGATTATATCAGAAAACACTTTGTGTCCTATTCATATTAACCATTAGTATGGTATCGTAAAAAATAATTATTCATTTATCCATCACTTTTATATTTAGTGCCGTTTGTAGAAATTTTAACTGTACGATCCATGGCGTTAGTAGGAAAGTAAAGTAAAAGTAAAGTTACAGCCTGTAAATTGCCCAATGCGGGTTGGTGGTATGCACATGTATATAGAATTTCGATGAAATTAGACACATGCAGGTTTCCTCACGATGTTATCCTTCACCCCCGAGCACGAAATGAATTATAAACACAAATTAACCACATACATATATATAGTGGTGCTTGCCTGGATTTGAACCCGCAATCACCGGTTAACGCGGTTACGCGTTTTAACCACTGGGACATCTCAACTCAGGAAAGTATACATAGATTATGTATATGCTATATGAAACCGTTAAAAACAAATAAACTCATTATGAGATTAGTTTAACGCGGACCTTATTTGAATATTAACTATTTTACCTCGGGTGTATCTTTTGCTATCAGTACGTACGAGTGTGTATGAGTATAAAGCAAAACGAAATGTCTGCCATTAACCCACAAGTTAATTTCCATTCAATTAAACAAGCGTAGAAACACGGAAGATATCGTTCGACATATATCTATTTATATATATATATTTTTTTTTAAACAAATCAGTCGACGTCAAAAGCCGGCGATAACAGGTTATGAACTGGAAAATTATACATTTTTAGCAATTTTACAAATCGGTTGATCGGCGCGGCGTACCCGAACGTATTATTTACAATTACGTATTAATAAAAACGTTTTTTAATTTTGCAAACGGAAATCAGACGAGAAAATGTGCTGCCTGGTAGGCTACTATAAAACTGATTAGCAATTCCTTCTCCAGAGCTCCACTTTGAACCCACATTTTTAATTCTAACTCTTTTAAACTTTTTGTTACTATCTTTTCTAAGACATTGTTGGTACCTTTGTACGTTTGTTACTTTACCAAGGGGCCATCCTACCATCGCCCATAGTCCTTGGTACCATATGGAAATTTAACCATTCCTCATATCGCTTGTCACCAACCTTGGTAACTAAGATGTTATGCCCTTGTGCGTTTAGCACACTGGATCACTTTCCCTTTAAACCAGTACGTATTGCTACTTGGTTGTAGAATATGTGATGTGTGTGTGGTCCCTACCCAAGCGGTTATTCAAAGCCTGAGGTGTAACAAATTACCTACTATTGACAAATTCTTCTGTATGTATGACAACCAATATTTTTATTATTATATACATGCCGTGCCCTCGACCTTGTACGTGTTTAATTCTAACAAAAAAAAATATTATTGTAGCCTAAGTCACTCCTTATTGTATCAGTTATCTGTCAGTGAAAGTTCCGTTAATCGGTCCAACCGTTCCAGAGATTAGCCGGAACAAACAGACAGACAGACAGACAGACAGACAAAAATTGTAAAAAATATTTTTTAGTATATATACCGTGTAGGACAAAAAGGGCTATTTTAATATTACAAACAGACACTCTAACTTTATTATATGTGTAGTTGTATAGCCTAGATAATTAATGACTCCTTTCATTTGTAAAAAAATAATAATGAATTTTAAACTTGATTTGAGTCCAATGGCGATTCGTAACAAGTTCATACAAACGACAGATGATGTCAAGGCCGCTCGGTTTGGTTTGAAAATGACAAAAAATTCGCGACACTTAACTTGAGCGACAACATTATTGTGTACGATTTAATTAATATCACTGTAATTAAGATAAAGTTTAAATAATGATCCGCGACCCACTCTTGTTTAACCGGATTCGTACGAGACGAAATCTTGACATTGAAATATTTAAGTGATATACTTATACAGTATTTATCGTAAAACTTCACGAGCAGACTTCTAACGAATACACAAAGCCGTATTTGGGTCTATCACGGAGAGAATCATAATCTATTCTTCTATACAAATATTACAATTAAAGTAACCCTGTCTGACTGTCTGTCGCTCTTTCACTAACAAACCGCTAAGCCGATTTTGATGAAATTTGGTGTGAAGCAAATTTATATATATAGAATAGGAAGGACATATGCTACTTTTTTGCCTAACACATGACAACCAAACTCCACAAACGCAAGCGAAGCCGCGGGAGACAACTAGTAATTAATATAAGGTCTACCGCTATAATGTGAAATGACTAATATAATAATAGCAAAGTCTAAGCCGAAGGGTGCGCAAATCCTTGCTCGTATGTAACAGCGGCAGATCGTACAGCGCCCACGGTTGAGCAAGTTGATCCCTGATTAATTTTTGACGTTATTCACCGCGTTGAGCGCGTTCACATACACACACGCGCAGAGATTTTGTCCCCCTCAAGCCTATCTCTTTGCAACGGAACTTGAGATGACATTTTAACCATAATTAACAGCTTACAAGAACACGCTACCCAGGCTTGTCACGTCAGTGTTCTAAATTTAAAGCGGGTGAATCTGATACGTATGCAATGATGTTATATACTAAAAGGTTTTCTGAAACGAGACGCATATTTTAGTATAAGCTTCATAATGTTGCTTTAGTAGTTTTCTCAGTCAAGCATTATAAATAAAAGTTTCTTAATTTATTATTCAAGATGAGAATACATTTGTATTTTTTCTGTTGTTTTATGTCAACGTGTAACCTTTATTTGTATTCAGAACATAAATTATCCACGCGAAGCGTTCACGGACAGAAACATTGATATTTCCATGAGATGTCTGTTTCTATCACACTCAAAAGTCATAAGTCTCTTATGAATGTACATAGAATAGAAATATACTCCAATCAAAAAGCACCTATTATATTATACAGATCCCAGAATATGTTTAATCGTCCTAAACTCATACTGTAGCTGTACAAAATTATAAAAGTTTTGAGAAACCCAAAAAATTAAAAAGTAATTTCCGACTTCTGAAGGGTCGCAGGGGTTGCTTACTCAGCATTTAATTTTAGCATATTTGAGGTCATCACTTAAATATATAATAATAAAATATGTATTTCACAATTTTTATAAATTTTAAATAGCTCAAAACTCTTTTAATGGGATGTCCCATTTATCTACGTACGTATACATATAGCACACTGAAACCATTCCGCATCTATCATAGATGCTTCGATTTGAAGTATTAAAAAGATAAAATGAATCACAATAGTAGTTTTTCTAAAGATTTGGACAGTGGTGGTCTCAGGAGGTGGACGACGCAACGTCACACAAGCGGTATAATGGTCTGATGCGTTGGCATCGATACAATGGCGAGATATGCAGACAGATTTAAATAATTATCTAATATTAGCAGCGCGGTCACGCTTAAACAGCATAATGAACGTTCATTCTCAAACAATGCGTTTTAATTGACAGTTACTATTCAGGTGGCTTTACGAGCTACAAATCATTGACCGTGTCACCTTTGATATCGACTATATATTACGACCTTTGGAAAATTTACTGAAATACCACTTACTTTTATCCTAATATATATTCACTCCCCGAAGTGTAACCTAGCAATCTGTGTTTTGGAAGAATTTATCTTAAATCTCTACTAAATACAAAGCTGAACAAGCTGCCTTTTTGAGCCTCTAATCTCAAAATCTACTGCACCGTACCCATATTAGCCGTAATGAGCGGAACGGTAACTGCAAAACCGTAACAAAATTTACCAAATATTCGTACTTAAATCTGTGTGGCAGCACATTTTCTGAATCGCGTCAACCTTTGGTTCGCCACAATTGGAATATAGCGTTTTGAAATTTCAGTTATGTAATCATATAATTGAAAATTTCGGAACGTTATCGTGTTCACAACTGTGTGGACACTGCGTTGTGGTGGCAAGTGTCAACCGCAAGTGATATGGTCTATCGTGAGTGGACCGGTACACACAGTAACCATAAAAATCAATCAACGTAACAAGACTGTAGGTCACCCTGTGTTTAAATGTCAGACGTGTATAATCAAATGTGAACGCGGAAAAAACTGCGATTAAATAATTAAATATGATTTAAAACAAAATTGATGAATCCATCGCCAACATCGATACATAATCGGTGCAATTTAATATAATTACTAAAAAAACTTCAGAATATTTTGAATCCTTGATAAATATCGATGTTTGTGTATGACGCGTATACGAATAAAATTTTCCACGAGTAATTGATAAGTGGCCCGAGATGGCTCAATGGTTGGAACTGAAGTTTGGTGTGTTTCATTCGTGTGTATATTGACCTCCACTGCGGTGGAAACCATCATAAGGTAACCTGCACGCGTCGAAAGAAATTTTGCATGACGTGATACAACACACATTGGTGGAATAGAAGCCTTACACCGCATCGAGACATTCGCAGGCCATAACTTTACTTTAAACTTTATGAATGAATGAATACACTTTATTGTACACCACAAACAAAAATAAAGAAGAAAGTTAGTAAAATGCAAAAACAAAAAGTGTTGTATAATAGGAAGACTTATGGCTAATTAGCAATCTCTTCCAGGCAATTTTTAACTTTGAAGTCTTTATGCAAAACTTTATGTACTCTGGTTTATAGGTACATTCGGTAGTATCATCAGTGACGATTACCATGTTGACGACCATTAAACTTCGCGAGTGCCTTCGCGGTGTCTGGAGATTATTTCGTAAGCGTATTATAGTTGCACATGTCCTTACCCTTAGAAATTGCGAATTTCCGACGTACACATGAATTCAAGAACTCAACGACAAAGCACCCGCTTTTCTAAATATGCATTTAGAGTTTATAATTGCTGTTAGGGGATTGTTTTTAACGAAGTTTCCCTTCACAGGACGGAATGGGGCGGGACAAATTGTTACGCAGATTTTATCTAATTGTTTTCAGTTAGAGTGTTGTGTTCACTGTATCAATTCGGTTCTCTGATAATTTATCAATACTCTGTGAAGCCGTAACTTAATTTGATAGAAGCTCTATTATATGTAACCGGGCTTAACATACAAGCAGATAAATGCAGCTCCGCCCAATAAAAACAACGTGGGAAAAGCGAAGCGTATACTTCGCACATTTTAATGGATTTCATTTGCATGCATAAATAATTGAACCTCCCTAACGTTAAAAATATTTCATCGTTTTTTTTAGCTTAAAAAGTAGGATTATCCTCATTAAATAAATTGATTTGGCAGCCCCTTCGCAGCCGCTCAATGTTCGTCGAATTTTTTTTCAATTTCAAGGAGAAGATTTGGAAGAGTTTCGTTATTAACCCCGAGCTGGTGATGAGAGGATTATTTGATGCTCGTAAGTTCTCTATTTTTGTCCATTATAATGAGCTGAGATGACCCAGTGGTTAGAACGCGTGCATCTTAACCGATGATTGCGGGTTATAATTAAGCAACACTATGAATTTGTGCTTAATTGTGTTTATAATTCATCTCATGCTCGGCGGTGAAGAAAAACATCGTGAGGAAACCTCCAGGTGTCTGATTTCAGATGTTCAAAGGGAAATAATACGCTATTAACGCGATAAAATATAAATATATTATTTATTAATTAAATGCGTAGCTTCAGATAGCCCGCGCACTCGTATGACGTTAAGCCTTATTAATGACTCTCCTAACACATGATGTTCTGCGCCCAAACTGGTTAACGAATGCTAAATGACGTGCCGGGCGTCGTCTGCGGCTCCGGCGACCTTTGCGATGAGGAAACTCCCGTAAGATTTATATTAATCAAGTTAGCTTAAACTTTTTTAATTAAAATTTAAACACATTTCTGATTAAACAACATCGAATACACGATCGATTTCGTTGCCGCTCAGTTAATTATAGAATTTACATATCAATAATAACCCATCAAAATAAAAGAAACGATTTTCCAGTTTCTTTATGTTTCAAGAGCCGAAATGGCCCAGCGGTTAGAACGCGTGCATCTTAACCGATGATTGCGGGTTCAAAACCAAGCACCACTGAATATTCATGTGCTTAAATTGTGTTTATAATTCATCTCATGCTCGGTGGTGAAGGCAAACATCGTGAAGAAAACTGCATACGAGTATGTCTAATTTCATAGAAATTCTGCCACGTGTGCATTCCACCAACCCGCATTGGAACAGCGTGGTGGAATATGTTCCAAACCTTCACCTCAAAGGGAGAAGAGGCCTTAGTCCAGTAGTAGGAAATATACAGGCTGTTGTTGTTGCTATGTTTACAAATTGACCAGGTGCTAGGAATACTTTTTATTTACACAAAGTGTAAGTGTAGTTTGTTGCTTAAAGGATGAAACTTTTGAAATACTCTTTAGTTAAACATTTCTGAACAAACTTTGTAAGTTACTGTACATATTGGTTTCCAGAAAATATTTAATTCATTTACTTGACGTTACTTACTTTTAATTATATTTTTGATACTTCATACTCGTCAATAAATAACATCGAGCTTAGTAAAGTATATTTTTGAACTTCGATCTGTTTTCGAAAAAACGTTTAGAGACCTTACGGAGACAATAAATCAAAAAATGTTTTCATTATTATGTTAATAAGGTCAAAGACCATCGATTGACCATAAAACTATATTAATTATAATATAATAATAATCGATTCGAAGTACTAATTATGTTAACAGATAGTTTGATTTATATCGCCCTATAAAAAATAATAAATAATAATATACAAGTTCCTCATCATGGAGGCAAGTTTTTGCTACTTCGAGTATGTAATTTATATCTATATTATAATCTTTATGTAAATTAAGAAACTAATCAACTATTTTAAGGCCGTAAATATTCACGTATTATGACTCATAAAAACTTTACAATTATAGCATTATTTTACATGTCATTTTAACTATTATTTTTTTTTCGTTCGCTCGATAAATGATATTGATAGCGATATTATGCAAATCAGAATAATTCTTTCAATTTAAGAATTACATTTAATAAATAACTCTTACTTTACACGAGGGCACGGGATAGTAACAAGGCATTATCAAAATCGAAATAAAAATCCCATATATTTTGTAAGTCGAACTTGGAATTACAACCACACTTCAAATATCATTGGGCTAATGAAAAAACGAGAGCAGGCGTCGTAAAACAACTGAATCGTCTTATCAACTAAAGTCGCTCGTCAAAGTTTTCGAACAAACGCCAAACGGCTCGCCTTTGGTTCCCTGTGAAATCTTACTTCACTCGCGCGTATACTCGGCAACACTCCGTTTTTCTTCTTTCTTAATACAATTTGGGATAAATCTCCGTGGGAGAGATGCTAGTAATGTAATAAAAGGTACACGATACCTTACATTCTAGAATTTTAGGTTGTAAAAAGTTGAAACCATAAATAGTCAGAATTCGTCATAAGCTGGTTGGTTAAGTTATTAAATCATTTTGCTAAGTACTTATGTTTATGGTAAGTAACTCACACAATAAGCTACTAGACCGACAAAGCAGTTGTAACTATAAACGACACATTATAATACTTGTCCAAAAAATATTTACAAGCCCTGCGGCATTAATTATTTATTTAGCGAGTGACCTTAATCTCGCTAGTCAATGATAAAAATCGCAAAATCTAGTTCCTGAGTAATGTAAAAAAAGTTATTTAAATACATTTGAATAATAATATAGTATTTCGTAAATCAAAATATGCGAGACATTCAAACCGCAGGCCTGCTCAGCTGCGCGTCGAGTAGCGAATTTTAAATGTCAACCTTTAATCACATAAAAAACGCGAATAATAAAAATATCACATATTACCGTGTATTACTTGTTCCAAATGCCGATAGGGCAGGATCTTAAGTTACGTTTGACGTCAACTCAAACCTGTCTGAAGGTACCGTCGGCAATGCAGTAAAAACGCCTCATTTATGTGTTGAAGCTATTTATAGTTTTAACCTTAATAACTTCTTAAAGACAAATGTGGTTTGGTAAACCCGAAAAAAGATCAAGCGAGAAAAATATAATTGCATTAATTATTTCCACTGTACGCTTTACTTTAAATAAAAACTTTACAAATTATATATTCTTACTTACATTGCAACGATCCTTGCAATATAAATGTAAATATAATTTTTAAAGAATATGCCTTCTTAGAGATCTATTAATAAAAATAAAACAAGTGATTTAATATATCCAATTCTTTTGCTGTCACTACAGAACATCAATTTCGCTTAGAGCAGCTTCAAAATATTCTATCCTAAGAGCATCGAACAGACGCCAGTACAGTTACAACAATAAACATTAATGTCTACGTCACAATTCAACGCGAATATTAAATACGGGTTCTATAACGTGTAATTTAGATTTTTTAATTAAGTATGTGATATACTTGTATGGTGATACTAAATACGAAACTCTATATCGGTTAAAACTACTCGTGCCCGCAAAATAACTCAAAAGTATATTTGACTACATAAATGGGTTCGGTTAGTTTTGGGGCGTCAGAGTAACATGCACGAGAGCCCGTCGCTTCCACGTGTGTGAACTCACAAATAAACTTCATTTCTAGTGTCGGCATAGTTCTACAATTCTTGATAGGTTTCGACTTTTTTTTTTTTTTTAATTCCCCTTTGAATTTTATTTGTGAGATGATAACGGGCGAGATGCAGATCATTCACGTGTAGCGTCCCTCAAAGCCCTATGGGATACCGCTTTCAATGGGCGTTTGGCACTCGGCCAGGGAGGAGCCGCTTACGAAGAGGAGGATGAGATGCGTAATGTATTTCCCGCGACAACAAAAAGGTTCGGTTGTTTTATTTCTGTGAGTGTGTGTGTGTCTGGGAAATGTGTGTTACGTGACGGCGCCGCCGGAGTCCTCAGACACTCCATGCACTAAGTTGGTGTACTTATAGAAATAAATCTAATATATCTCCACCCACAAGTCATAGGTTAAGATTACTTACTTTACGAATTTTACGGTGATGTCATCTCTACCCGAACGACACAAATAAAAGCAATTAAAATTGTAGTCATAGCATATTTTTCTGTAAATACATAGTGTACAAAGTTGCTAACTATGTGCCTTATGCTTTGGATAATTAACATAGTTTGTAACTCTCTTTTACACGATCCCATACGAATGAACACTATGGAAGATATCATCGTCTCCAAACTATGTGCGAACTGGCTATAACAATCGAATCGTAACCTTTGAAAATACATACTTATGTTTATTAACTAATAACAAAGCAAAAGTATTAAAATAAAAAAAAAACCCTATACGTTATAAATATACGATTTGTTAAAATTATATTAGTAATGAAAATTTATTTTATATTTGCGGATATTATTTAACTTTTGCGAATACTTTAATTTAAACAACTTTCATTACAGAACAATTGCTGTAGTTAAATCGAAATACGATAACAGCTAACAGGTATTTGCCGAATATTAGAAGGACGATTGCAGAACGAAACATTTGAAATTCAGTTTATTCTTATAGCCGAGCTAAATGAAATAGGCAACAATGTTATATTATTCGCTAGTGCGTACATACAATTGCCCGCACCTCCTGAGATACTTATCATATATTGACAAATGAAGTGTCACCCGTCGCATCATCCCACTTGTCATAGGTTTATTTGACGGATATGAATCGTACGAACCTCCAAACTATTACATTATACAATTTCTCAATCATATATATCGGCTACATAAATACATTTGATGTAATTACTAGAATAATTTATCAGTTGCGTAGTGATTTGTTTTTCATTCTTATTTTTATAATATATGACAAACAACCATTTGTATAGTGTGTATTTGCACAAATTACGCTAATGCAGACAAAACGTCTAATGCATTCTCTTGCAGTTTACCCTAAACTCTCCAGACATTACGTAAAACGGAAAATTCAGACATATTGAGAGACTGCAATTGAAAGCATATTAAAGTATAATGGCGGTCATAAATAAACGGCGGTATCCAAATTTAAAATTAGAATTTTAAAGTTTTAAGTAATCCCAACAGCTCTTAGACACCAACTATTTGTCAAAGTACTAAGTGTCGTATTAGGTGCGGTGACGTTAATACATAAGTACCTTTACTTTACAAAGGCCAAAAAATGTTTGTTTTTCTCACTTCCTTTACCTTATTATAAGGGATTTTTTTTCAATCTAACCAATACGACAATATTATTTAATAAAACACTGTATTCCGTGAAAAAATAATCTTTTTAAACGTTTAGAAACAACTGTGGGGAGGTTTGTTCACATAACACGGCGACGCGATTAATAAATAAACAGAGCAATCGTGACATTTTGACCGTTCGACGCGTGATTTCGTACAACAGAAGTTTGTGTTTACTTTTGATTTGTATTTGATTTTGTGGCCTAACTCAGTGTTTTAAGCCAAAACAAACAAAAACATAAATATAATATTTATAAAATTAATTATTTTTTTAGCAACCCTGTCTCGATTGTATTTGTATGAAAATATAAATTTGTTTAATAATAAAAAAAGGACCGTTGGTAGATCGTTTGCTAAGTAAATTTATTTAAAACTGTTTGGTAAGTATATTTATTTCATCAAATGTTCACGCTTGGCATTTTGAACGTAAAGAAAATATAAAATGAGAAAGAACAATATTTCACACGAGTGACAGGATACAGTGCAGCCGCAGACATGATGCAAATGCTCGAAGCTTTCCCTCTCCGAGCTAATTTGTTAACCAAAACACTCGCTATCGGGTGTGGGGCGGGAATTTTATAAATATTTTAGTAAAAGGTTAAATCAAAAGGTTATATTTATATTTAAAAATAAACCATAATTTAGTCTTTAACAAAGCTACAACGAGATAAACGTTTAAATAATTAATCAAAGACCTCGTATATAGACCTAGGCTAGAGTTAGATGAGTATTTATTTTTTATTCAGTAGGTATATCTAAAGGCGTGTCACCACTAAATTGGCACATGCTTAATCTTCTGACTCGCCCTTGCATACAACATCACGAAGCCTGCAGGTGACGGACAAAATTCCGTCAAGTGTACCTACAAACTTTCACTGGAGCAGAAATCCAGACTTGGAATAAACCCTATAACCGACAAACACTGACTTACCGACTCTACAATTCATTAACATGCCATTCGTTGAATGTCGATTTCAAAGTCAAAAAGTGGTCAAAATACACATATCTAGAATACTGGCAATAAAGAAGACCTCACAGAGCAGGATGCGAACTGGGAAATAAATATATTTATAAAATAAATATAATAATAAATAAATTGAATATACGGTGAACTTTATCAAAACCAACATTTCCGCATCACAAGCGACTCGCCTTGTTAGATGTACGCCCGTGTTTACTCCTCGAATATTGTCCAATTTCAGCTACGGGGAAAGAAACCCTGGTAGCATTCGAGTGGATACTTACTAACGAGACGCTTTTAGGAAACAGAACTTATATCCATAATAGTTCTTGCCTGCTCATGTTGACGTATTTATGGTGATGCTTCGGAGAAGCTATTAGCTAATGCATGTGGCGTTACTCCGATGCGCTACAAATATCTGAATAATTCTTCTAAAATGTCACTATGAAAGTGGAACACATTTGTTAACATTACATTTGAACAAAAATGCCATGTAATTCAATTTTATTTAAGGATCTTAATGCTGAAAAACATTTTTCAGTTTTTTTTTTTTCAATTTAAAATAGACCTTGATACAGATATGCCACCAGATCAGCACCAATCCTTATGCTTTCAATGCGCTGGTGGCGCCAATGGGAACTAAAATATAATGTTTGTTAGGTCTATAATGATATTGTTTTAATGACAGAATACAGAAGTATGGCATGAGCGGTAAATATATTATAAATAGAATATACAAATCCCTCACTATAAAAACTGATGATTATGGCCTTCCACGTTTAGAGCCCAAAAGGGAACGTAAAATTAATTGCACAAATGTAGAAACTTCGTCTCCACCGAATAAAGTTTAAGGACTGCTTTCTGAGACCCGTGTGTGTAAACACTGATCTCCAAACTCTCTTGACACTGACCACAAAAACTTTTAACTAGCTCGATTCGAGGCTTGAACCCAAGACCTCGGGATCTTTTGCCTTATCAGCTCTGCTTACTCAGAGGATACGAGTACATACAGACTATTATAGTTCAAGCCATTGATTTGTATTTACAAATCGTTCTCGTCGAGAAGTAAATAGCAAGAGTAAACCTTACGCTCACCTGCTATTCTCAAAATTCAAAGAATAGTGTGCTCGTGTTGGAACAGCATTGTTGTGTAAGTAGTTACTGGTATTCCGTGTCAATATACGAGACTACTCCGCGGATGTGACGGGAACTATTCAAATTTCGAATGCAACTATTGAGAGTTAGACAACATTAAAATTGTCTTGCGTCGCAAGTAAACGCATCCAATGTAAGGTGACCTGCTATATCCAGTGTATCCATAACAATAGGGGTTCAGAAGGAAATTTAAAATTCAACCAGGCGGATATATATTGCTACATATAATTTAGTCCGTAACCTAGACTTAATATGTTTTTTGTACTAAAAACCTGCAAGTTTAGTTTAATGGAACAGCGGAGCTTCCTCTTTTTTGATGTCGGACAATAAAGAAATCATAAAAAGTACTTTGATGTAGTCACTGTTACGTGCGCTCAATTGATTTTCTATTATCGTTTAATAGACGGTAACAGCCGTAAGATGCTATTCGATATTTAGTTCGTAAATTTACATAATTTATTAGTAGTATTGTATAACAAATTGTATAATTTAGTGCGAGGCGGTGGGCGGTGACCTTTGCTGATACGATATCACTCGATCGCGGTTTAGCCGATGTGTAATACCGCTTCCGACCTTATCGCGCGGCTTCCGAAATTTAGCTCTGAATGTAAAATATTTCATCGGTTCTTTAAAATAAAAAACGTATTTTTAATGAAATATTAATAACACATTTATACGATTAGCAAGTCATACAAAATGAATGAAGTCTGACATTTAAATTTTATGCATTGGGCGGTGTAGAGGCGAAAGTTTAGCGTGGACCGAAACAATGGTGATACGTACTATGCAGCCTGCTTACATAGTCAATGCAGCTCGCCATTCTCAAAACGCATTGATGAAATTAGAGAATTTAGAGATTTTTTTACGTAAAATTCTTATTCAATATTCTCAATAAATAAAAAACCTGGTAAACCATAGCAGCTGACAAGACTGAGCTGAGTTGACCAAGCAATCCACCCGTTTCACGCCCATGTGTAAAGTGCCGTTACATACCCTCTCGACCTCAACCTCCACCTGCCGCGGCAAATGTCGGTCCGAGAAGTATAATCATCGTTAAAACAATTGCTGAACTTGGAAAGCGTTTAAGCAAAAGCCATTTTATGACAATATTTGAAACACTGAAAGCGGTCGACTAATGAATCAATTTAACTGAACAAAGGAACACTAGAACGTAATATATTATCGTTAAGTAGTTTTGTTTCCTTGCATCAAAAGTATTCCGAGCGTGATTCTAAACACGATATAAAAAAGCTTTGACTAAAGTGGCTCCAGCGCGCTCGGCGGCTCACAATCGAGTTATTAAGCCAACTTACCGCCAAAGAGCCGGACCTTGAATTTTAATGTTCCACTATGAAGTACGCGTTCAGGCGCCGTTTACATGCATATTTCTTTATTAATAGTATAATTTATTCGTTCATCATAATCTTGCAAAACAGAAAATTCTGACCCAAAAACTGTACAAATTGTACTTGTGTTGTACAGCGGGCGACACATTTTCCATCCCGTGCTGCTAACTAAAGGCGACAAATTTAAAACCACACATGTGGGCAGGTGATGTAGTCGTAAACATACATACAAATATTTACAAACGGACATAGAAAAAATAACATTTGGCTGGTGTCGCTTGGCGACGTGCCAACGTGTTTGTCTAATTAAGCACGATACAAAACGAACAATTTTAATTCTTAATCAACCGACTTCCAAAAGGAGGAGGTTATCAATTCGTCTGTATTTTTTTTTTTTTTTTTTTTTTTTTTTTTTTTTTTTTTTTTTTTTATGTTTGTTACCTCATAACTTTTTACTGGGTGGACCGATTTTGATAAATTTTTTTTTGTTTGAAAGGTAGTGCTTCCCGTGGGGTCCCATTTTTTTTATTTTTTTTTCCGATGATGGTATCCATGTGAAAACGACATAAGTCTTAAATTTGCATTATGTATATGCGCGACAAATAGGTGAATAACTGAAAATCACGTTAACCAATTTTGATAATTCTTTTTTTATTATAAAATATATACTTCAAGGGTAATTTGGTGAAAATTTGGTAAGGTTCTGAGCACAGGATCCATGACAAAGTAACGGAACGGAAGGGAACGGAACAATTCTGAGGAATCTCAGTCGAATCTTTTATTTATAGGTTATTTGGATATTTGAGTCACCTTCCGTAATGTGGTTATGTTTATGTAATTATCATAGTCGAATATTATAATCAACTAGGTACCCACCCCGGCTTCGCACGGGTGCAATACTGATACTAAATATACTACAGAATTTGTTCATTTACGACATCACATCGCAAACTTCTAAAATGATCAGTGTTTCTTTACTATATTGTTCATGTATTATATATACAAACCTTCCCCTTGAATCACACTATCTTTTAAAAAAAAACCGCATCAAAATCCGTTGCGTAGATTTAAAGATATAGGGACAGAGAAAGCGACTTTGTTTTATACTATGTAGTGATGGAACTCCTATACGGCTCGCAGTTAGGGTGAGATATGGGGCAGAATTTCTTACTATCTTTAATCAAATTTTGTGTATGTGATATGATGTCATATGATGTACGAAATATAGTTGGTCTGTTTCAAAGTTTTTTTGAAAGTTCATTTACAGCTCTTTCGAGGGATCCTTGTAGTTTACGCCGCGTGACGTATTAAATTCGCATTTTCGAAAGTCTATTTTTGCTTTATTCGCAAGTTTCCTTTGAAATTGTCCTCGAAGTAGTTTCTGACTCATATAAACGGAACGCTTAATCTATCCATATTAAAAAAAAATTAGTTAGTCAACATCAGCTTCACTTAAAATCAAAAAATAAATAAAAATTTTAACAAAAAGAAAAACCGACTTCAAACAAAACACTATTTTAAAACAAATGAATATGCACGAAAAAGTAATAAAAATAATTGCGTATTCAACATATTTTTAGAGTCTTCCTAAGTTAAATGAAATGAAAAATATTAGACTACTTAAAAGTCGATTAACGATTATATCATGTAGTTATAATTATTGTTATATTTGGAGTCGGTGTCAGCCAATAAAACCCTACAGTATATCTATCAAAAAACAATACGAGAATACTTTAACAAATATGTTTTTTACAAATTACCTTTTACACAATAATATACTGGATCAATCAAGGGGCTCGTATCGCTTCTTTCTTTTGATTGTTGGGACATGGGCACCGTGGCTGACACCGGCTCCAAATATACCAATAACTATAACTACATGATATAATCGTTAATCGACTTTTAAGTAGTCTAATATTTTTCATTTCATTTAACTTAGGAAGACTCTAAAAAATATGTTGAATACGCAATTATTTTTATTACTTTTTCGTGCATATTCATTTGTTTTAAAATAGTGTTTTGTTTGAAGTCGGTTTTTCTTTTTGTTAAAATTTTTATTTATTAAATTTAAAAGTTCATAATAATAGAACATAATCGGAACATTTTAGAGGAATGCGAATATGTTGACATACGTTGACATCTGAATCAATGGCTATTAGAGTCTTGAAAGCCTTGACAATAAATCTATTAACATTGCTGTCCTAAGTGTCGCGGCGTCGCATTCATTGAATTAGCTGCTGTTCACCGTATCGGAAGCCACTTAACATATCGTCAAAAAACAACAAGCCAAGTGCTTCAAATCATTTTGACTATTTGACTAGAGAGAACTCTAAAACTATTCGAATCCATTCTTTGAGTTAACTCTTTTTTAACCCACAAAGTAGGGGTTAGTAACTTAAAGGTTATAAGTAACTTAAAGATAATAAGGTATGTTCCCGAATGCAGCTAATAAATGTTCTCATATCAAATAATTCTTCGAATAGTGTGAAGTGGCCATTTATTATGAATGAAATATTTTAAGAGGACCAGCCAGACCGTTTAGATACTTTCATTGCAAAAAATGTTACCACTATAAAAATTTTAGTGCTAGGAAATAATCAGCAATCACGAAAGGTAATACGAAAACTAATACATATTTAGAAATCTAATGCGTTCGGCAACTTACTATTCCTCAAACTGTACATAGCTTTAATTCGAAGATCACCAGTGGCACCATTAAATGCCATAGTCTTCTTGTCGTGAAGCGACACGATTAATGTCAATTTAACATTCTCGGTGACGATATTCGGTAATTAAGGAGCCGCTGTCACGCGGTCGATTATTGAATTGTATTGTTTGTCGGTAGGACACGTAGAGAGCGGAATGTAAATAAACTGACGGCACTCGAATCCAGAAAAATATATATAATTTATAACCATTTATTTAAAAAATAATATGAAGTCACGCGTTTCCGGAGCGGCGGGTGTTTATGACTTTAATATACGCTATAAATTTCCGAAGCGACGACCTGATCGCTACTTACGAAAATCTTATTCTTCAATTCCTCACGAACACTTCGCTCCTACAAGATTCATTTCATTTTATCTCTCATTCTCTGATGCATTTCTGAATTCTATTTTAAGCTCGCATTTAAAGTTTTGCTCCGCGTAAAATGCTCGCAGATAAATGAAGCGTCACGTATGAGGTGCCATCGATTTGTGAATCTACTTTTGATGCGACGGACGTAACGTCTTAAGGTCATAATTAGTGCAATCTTTTCTATATGTCGCGTTTAAGTGAACCCTCACACAAAACGTTTCTCTAAATGTAGCGTTACAGAATGAAAAGTTTGTAACAGAATATTTCAACCGATTTGTACTAAATAGCATGCGCTCTGTAAATATTGCCGTGACTATTTAGTAAATTTCTACAATCCTTACAAATTCATAATTTTTTTTAATTGACCACTTGTATTCTCATAGTTATGCAAGATAGTCTCAAACATATTACTATTATTAGGCTATTAGACCTCGTGACGTAGCCAACGTAGTGTAACTAGGCACGTAACATCCATCCAAAGAATGGTGAAGTCTTATAAGTGATATGATACTATGATTAAAAAATATATATACCGCTGATTTTTGTCGTCGATTCTTCTCAGGTCCGAGTAAGTGTAACACTTCCATATTAATATAGATTTTTGACTTTGACTTTGAGCACCAATACAATATATGGGCAGGTATAATCGCCCACCATTCGGAGGCCTATTTCATTCTAAAACGGAGGATCTGACATTTTGTAGGAGTTTGTAACGACAGAACCTTCAAACCGGAACAATATAATATAATACTAAGTATTGCTTTTGGAGGTTGAGTCGTTGCTATTTTGCACATTAAGTGCATACGCTGGAACAACCGCTTCTCTCTATCTTATCATAAGATTCTTAAAGTATCTATCAGTAACGAGCAAGTTCTCCACGTGAGACGTCGTCACCGAAACCATTCTCAGTCCAGTAAATTTCAATTAAAACAAGTTAAAGCTTTGTGGGGGGTAATGGGGTGTGGCGACAATACATTACATCTTCGGGAATTTTTTACAACTTTTAACGTAATCTTGTTAGGAGCCGCTGCGATTTGTCCGAGTTTAAACTTCCGTAATGTCTGTCGTTACTTGAAATTAAATTCGGAGCTGTAATAAATATTCGCAGCTTATAATTGAAAATTATTCGACTTAAATATTATAAGTGTTAAAATAAATGTCTATGAATACCGCTCTGTAGGATTAGCCACTCCTCCCATTTGGACGGAACGGCACTCCGATGATGGTCGAAAATGTGCTTAAAAGACCATTTCTTGAGGCAGTGTCCGCTCGAACTTGACGTTTACCTTTACACACTTTCTGCATAATCTGCATAAATTCATAAATATCTTAGACTACACAAAGCAAAACTAACTTATAAAATTATAATTTACATTGCAATTCTCTCTTTGTGTAATTAATCGTAATATGAGTCGATACGAAGTTCGTATTGAAGGCATTACCGACGGCACCGCAGTGACTTCAGACCAATTAGACCGTACCAAGAATTTCAAGACAGCTCCTCGGATGCCTAACTTAATTATCAAAGCGCGTCGGTCGCAATACGTAGCGGTCAGATCAAACGGTCGTACGTGCAATTGAGTGCACTTTATAGCTTCAATACTAATTATTGCCTAATGTTTATCAATGACATTTCAAGTCTGGATATTGATCGTGCAAACGTCCTGTTACGATTCTAAAAAAAAAAAAATGTTCTTTATGCAGTAGTACTAGAGAATGGTGCGATACATTTAAATAGATGAATGCGGTCGTAGACTGAGATTCAGAGTATAATAATTATATGCTTACTAAACGAATTTTTAGAGAAGCGGTACGCTAATCCTATGTAATCAAAAACACTCCTTGGAGTAGTAGCGTCAAGTTATAGAGGCCATAACCTACCTCAATAAACAGGCCATCCCACTGATCTGTAATACTGCTATTTCCTGTGATTAACGCGTGTAAACAAGCAAACTAGCTGCTTTACTATACTAAATAATTATATATAGAATACATAAAGAGAGATTATACAATGAAGTTGTGTCAGCAAACAACAGTAGTCTGTTGTTTTCCCAATACTAAAATAACCTTAGAGACGTCTTAGTGGTTAGCTCGGAGGAGATCGCGGTCGTTCGACTTGACGAGCGATATATAAAACAAGTTATCTTCAAAACTGATGTTCGCTTTAATAAATGTTTAACCGCACTTTTGTTGTTCGCGTTTCATAAACCGGCGCTCGTAACATTAAGCATTCCAGCGCGGCTGTTGCAGATGTGTATTCTTATAAAACCATTATAATTAAACTCTTTACAAATTTGCTTAGAGCAGAACTTTCGAGATATTTCGTGCATTTATTACTCCTCGTAAAATTATAATAAGGATTAAGTTTTTTATAAGAAATGTCACAGTAAATGTTAATCTCATCTTATGAGCAAAATTTGAAACTAATATTTCTAATTTCCAGACTCTCTACCGAAATGTTCGGTAGATACGTAGACCTTGGTAGCGAGTTTAAAGTTTAGTAAACATATATTCAATATATTGAGGCGACCAACTATATTTGCTGCTTGTCATGTCACGAAAGTAGCAGTCGTTTGTTTTTTTTACCAGAAATATCGTTGAAAAAATAAAACCGACATCCGACATCGTCATTGAAATAACAAATCTATTTCTGATGCTTTTTTTGTCACTTCTTGTAGATGACTCAACGTCCGTCACGTTGACGCACTCGCCGTCACGCTGACACGCATGTCTTTTGGAATTTCTGAAAATTTTCCCGTATCATGTCACGTCAGTTAATTTATTTAAACGTTCGCATAATTGAGCAAGGACATATTTAAGGCTGACTGCACACTGAACACAAATATTGTGGATACGTTTTTAAGGCCTTTACAAATCGTAACCTACATGCTCTTAACGCAAACTTATTACCTCTAGCGTCCGATTATACACAGATAACTCTTTTGGGATTACAAGTTCTAGCAAAATGTTAACTAGTTATCAATTTTCAAATTAAAAAAAAATTATGTCCTGGGCCACCCGGCTGGAACATTTCTTCCCCTGTGTATCATTTAATTTATTACAACAGACACAATAAAATTAGTTAACAGTACACAAATAACAAGAAATAAATTGCTATTAAAAATCCCATGTGAACAGTAATAATAAATAAAATTTTAACATAAAGAAAAATCGACTTTAAACAAAACACTATTTTAAAACAAATAAAAATGCACTAAAAAGTAATAGAAATAATTGCATATTTAACATATTTTTTAGAGTCCTCCTAAGTAAAATGAAATGAAAAATATCAGACTACTTACAAGTTGATTTACGATTATATAATGTAGTTATATTTATTGCTATATTTGGAGCCGGTGTAAGCCAGCCAAGAAAACCCTATAGTATATCTATCAAAAAACAATACGAAATCAAAATCGATCCACTCAATGAAAAGTTATGAGGTAACAAACATAAAAAAAAAACGACGAATTGATAACCGCCTCCTTTTTAAAGTCGGTTGAAAATAACGCGGTACTCTACTGTAAGCCGCGTAAACGAACTTTATTCCAAAAATTACAATTAAAGAGCTTTAGAAACTTTTTACGTAGGAAAGCACGTGATAAACTTAGGAATATAACGACGCCTCGAACCTATGCCATTCTAAATTAAAAAATATTAAGCTTAGCTGCAAAAAAAATATTAACTTTATTCAATATAAAAATAATACGCTTTATTATAATCGCCAAGAATGGCATCTAAAATCTCACACGTTAGAGTATTGACAGTTTCGAGATGATGAGAAAGAGATGCTCAAACGAACAAACAAACAAAAAATTGTGATCTTAAAGCCTATTGGTTTTTAAAGGACAATTAAAACTACGAGTGGATTAAGTAAGAATCCTAATTATTTTTTTTTATTTAATATAAACAGCATACACGCTATATTGCAGTGTCTTATAATCTAAAAAGAGATGCCACTTACAACCAAAAATATTAAAATAAACGCTTACCTCTTATATTTATAATGTAATAAAAACAATTGAGGCTAATCATGTTAATAATAAATCCTCATCCACAATCACCTCTAATAATAATCTTTATAACTTTATAAATGTAAGAGGAAAACTAAGAATAACATGCTAAATATAACACCACAAACACATCCATGCACTCGTCGTCCACACTCGCTTACACACACACGCACACGGCTATACTGCGTACAGCATTGTGTAGCAATAAAATTGGATGATCGTAGCTATTCGATGAATAGTGAAATCTCATACGAAGCGATGATTGGATCCGAACTGCTCGTAAAATATACAGATCAAATTAAAAGGGTAGTAAGCAAGTGATGTCGTGTTTTAATCAAATTTATATTAATTGGGACTAGTCGAGTCAAACTATATCCACAACTAACTCAACTACAGTATAAGTAAAGCCTTTAAATGTCCCAATACTGGCCCGCCTACGCCGCAGTTTACGAAGAGAAGACTTATTGTATATTATGTGTGTGGTAAATTTTCATCCAGTACTACCAAGTTTCCTCGAAGTTTTCCTAAATTTCTATATCGGTGCCCCAATGAATTCCCAGGATATAAATTAAAAAGCTTCGATTATGAGTCAGCACCTGGGCCATCACAGCTTGGCCAAAGCAAGGCAAACTTTAATGAATAATAAGTCTAACCCTCACAACTGATACTTAATTATACTTTTTATTTCTTCAAACAGGTAACAGATACTAGATATTCCTTTAATGAATATACGTATATTATATATTGTATAAAAATAACACACTAAATAAACAATAAAATATATGTTACATAAAAATAGTAACAACTGAGTTACCTAATTTTCAAAAGATTTTATCTTGTCTAATAACATTTAAATAATTCTTGTAAAAGCTTTGTTGACTTCGGTTTTTTATTTATTTTAAATCTCGTCTCGTTTTGACGTCCATAATTGACGTCAAATAGATACTAAAAATATTTATCAAATTTAATTTCATTTTCTTTGTTTGTGACTATTTAAAATAATTATTATCGAAAGGCTCATAACCACAGCTGATGAAGGGCTACAGTCTACTATTTTCCTACATTTCGATGAAATCAATTGTACATATGACTCGCTAAGGCCACTAATACGTAGTGAACCTAATCACAAAATCGATTTCCACGTTACACTCCACAGACACAACACCTTGCGGTCAGTGGAACGAGGCGCGGTGTAACGCGGAGTGCTCGTCACTCCCAAACGACTCCATTGACAAATGACAAGCGACCGCTGCCACGAGCACAGCGACACGAGTGCAATAATTCCCCCGAATCGCAGGAACACATGTGACGGCGAAAATAAATGTCCACGCCATGTCTTGGCCGCGACGCGCCGTGTACTTGGCAACCGCTGACGTCCACGAATAGATGAACTGGCCATTGTAACACTTGCGATCGCGCATCCATCACTCTCACCGCTGAAACATCAGCCGCGAATAGCGATCTACACAATAACCACTCACCGAGACGACGATTTATAGACGTTCAAATGCATTATTGCATTGTTGCGCCCCAACCGGCTAGCAATGACAAAGAATAGTAAAGGAACGCGCAGCTATAACATATAAATATGATATTCTATAATGTATACAATGTACGCAGTTGAGTGAATTAGCGCGATTGTATGCGAGCAAATGAGACTTAGATTAGATCTCACGGCTTGTACCGTGATGGTAATAGTGTTTCGGTGCCAACTATTATTTTAGCAGCACCAGAGATCAGAGGTGACAATTACTAGAAGGTTCTTGAACATTTAAATAAAACTAATTATAACGGATGAATCGCGTATATTAATTATTTTTAAACATCCCGACGTTTCGAGCACTTTGCAGTGTTCGTGGTCACGGGTAGACTGACTACCCGTGACCACGAACACTGCAAAGTGCTCGAAACGTCGGGATGTTTAAAAATAATTAATATACGCGATTCATCCGTTATAATTATTTTTATTTAAATGTGTAATAATCGCGAAAATTTAAGACAACATTAGGTTCTTGAACACCTGATCACCAACAAAACATTGTTACGAATATGATTTATTCTATTTAAAAGCGATAAATTAATAACAAATTACAAAACTTGAAGCCGTACAAATTAATTATGTATCTATAAATATTAATATCCGCTTTTCTTCTCTGCTACTCGAATGGTTTTGATACGGTTTTCGCTAATAGATAGAGCGTCTTTTTGTCTCTGTCTATCACATGTTTATATATATTTCGTACATAATATCATTTCTCGTTTATGACTCACGTAGGAACTAAAAAATAAATTTACGTTATAAAATATTGTTTTTCGCGTCTAACATACGTAGGTATATATTTGTTGAGATTATGTACAAAACAACGTTGATCAAAAATCGATCAGTATTAACGGCTCACCGTCTCAACAATGCCAACAACAAAATAGTAACAACACGTCTTTTCCGTTGGATATTTTTTAAACATTGAATTCGTGTCATGATTTTGGAGACAGGTTTGATGCAAACACGGGCACGATGTTGTTTTCACAAAATTCACAATAGCAATATTTTCTATTGTAAGTCGAAACAGCCGAAACTCCTAATGAACTAACATTTTCAACACTTTTGTTTGAAGTTTGAAAAAACTTTTCATTATAAAATTGACATCAGTTTTATTCCAGGTATTTGTAGTTTTATCAAGTAAAATACGATTTCTTTATATATTTTATCAACAATAAACAATAACATTTTAGATGCTTCGTAATATAAGTCAAAAAGAATTTCGATTATTGTTTAATATTTCCTTATTAAGAGGCCGCAGAGCCCCGGGGCGAGTCGATAAAAAATATGTGTTTTTTCCATCGAAATATTCTCAGTAATTGCCGGAGGTCTGGAATTCCGGTTTCCCGCCGCAACGCACTATCAAAGTCCCTTACTTTAGTTGCGCACGAACTTGTGCACCATATGTTCTGCGATCGGCTGGTCTCCCCGAAGTTTAGTCGCCCGTAGTTTAGTCGCCCGTCGTAGGTCAGTCAGTCGGACAACATTACCATCATCAATGCAGACTGCGTAAGACATTTTCGTTCTAATGGACGAGCCATTGTATCGCAATGAAATCAACAGTACGAGATAATTGTTTTAAGCATTTGGCATCGTGTTCGAGAACATAAAAGCGTTCTTATTTGCAGTAACACTTGATGTTCAAGACACTAATAAAAGGAATCTAACAGAGAGCAATGTCCGCTTGGAAATTTCATAAAAAATATATATAAAGTCGAAAGAAAGTCAGACAACTTTAAGCGGCTGTAAATCTATTTATTTCAAAGACAGCGGAGAACCGTCACTTATTCCATTATTGCAATATTATATGTTATTAAGATCGGGTAAAAGAATAGAATGATATATTAACATTGCTGGCGCGGCGGACGACATTCTCTGACAATACATGTAATAATGTTGATAAAAACCTGCGTATTAAAAATCTTTAGTGTTCAAATAGTGAATACTTAATTCGGTATATTTTATTCATCTTTGAATTGGCAATTTTGACCGGACGAGAATCTTGTTTGTGCTGTGTTGTTTCGTTACAGCTTTGTGCAAGCAAATCTCAGGACTCATCTCACTCATATTTTTCGCTC
Organism: Vanessa cardui; assembly: GCF_905220365.1. Lineage (NCBI taxonomy): Eukaryota > Metazoa > Arthropoda > Insecta > Lepidoptera > Nymphalidae > Vanessa > Vanessa cardui. The sequence goes on from NC_061124.1 coordinate 142,372, forward strand.
AGCAGCGATACTAAGTTGTGTTTTGAATTGAAAAGACAGTAAGCCAATGTGTAAATAAATAAATAATATAACGTGACCTAAGTTAGTGGCGCATTGACGATGTCGATAACAGTTATTAATAGAGATGGATTTTACTTCAAATTTAAGTAAAAAACTATATAATAAGTGGTTAAAAATAATTTCAATTTACCACTACATTGTGTTTCGTAACAAAATACCTTGATTTCATGGAAACGAAAAATTTGGCTGGAAAATGATTAAAAATACTACAATATTATTTTATTGCATATACTTATATTGTATTTTGTGTGTACGTATGTATGTATAGGTTCGCGATAACGCAACTCGTAAGACCGCGGCCCGAAGAGCGCGACCATGGCGCGTTGGCGAGCAGGCCGCTTCTGCTTCGGAGCGGCGGCTAGCCGAGGAGATTTATGAGACTCGTTTGATAACAGATCCAAATAAATCATAGTACATTAAGCGGAAAAGATTATAACCATTACTTTAATTTATTGAATGACAGAACGATATCGCTAGTTAAAAATATAAAATAGCGTTTTACAAATTGAATTTAGTTAATAGCAAAAATAAGATTCACGCAACAAACAAATTAATATGGTATACAAAGTTGCCTAATAGAGATTTATATTGATTGTTTTCTTAAGATATTACCCGTTATATTTTGAGTATACTTTAACAAGCATGTGTTAAATGTGAAGGTAGGTTAGCCACCGCAATATTTTAGTATGTAGTTTTATTTGGTGGTCGGGCTTTGTATAGGCTCGTCTGGGTGCCATCAGATACACTCATCAGATACTCTACCGCCAAACTGCAATAGGAACTTATAGTTAATGTTGTTTTCCGATTTAAAGGGAAAGTAAGCTAGTTTAACTACAAACACAAGGGAGACATAATAACATCCTCAACACCAAATTATGACAAATTATTGTGATGTAAGAAATGGTTAATTTTTCGTACAGCGCCAAAGTCTATAGGGAGTGAATACTATACGTGAGTACAATACTGATACTTACCACCGGGTAGTCAATCTTCTCGTTTACCTAAAAATTACATAAAAATGTTGATTCTACCGAAAAATGCCGGCAAAAAACTCAAGTTACTCTTTCCAACGAATTAAATTACAATATTATTTTAATAAAATTCCAAAAATCTAATCAATTCTATCGATATATCCCTGACAACAACTAATACTAACTCAAGACTTTTAGAACATCTGTACAGTAAAGTATTTTGTTTATTAAGATGCCCGATTTGTTTATAATATAAATAAATTCATTAATTTTCAAAGTTAACAATAACTATGAAATATTTCTTACAGAAACAATTATCTTGCGAAAAAAGATTTATTGACTGCGGGTTCAGAAGCCCGGCTTTATGCGCTTATCCTAACTTCTCGTGTCTTACAGCTTACTAGGAGAGTGTTATAGTGAGTATAAATAATATTTTTGTAAATATAATATGACACAGCCGCAAGCAATCCTATTTTATTAAAAAACATCACGAAAGGGACCGTCGAGCCCCAAGGATATAAATAGACCGGAGAGCTATCTGTTCTATAATGAAATCACAGTCAATACCTGTAGCGCTACCCGGAAGTTATATCATAATACGATGCAGTAGCCAATATGTAAATGCACTAATCAGCAATATCAACATCAGTCAGTGATCAACTGTTTCTAACCACTTTTCATCTTACTATCAGAGACGAATATCCATAAACTATAAAATGTCTACGTATTTTATAATGCGTGTAATATTTTTCAAGATTAATTGTGAGTTAATTCACATGAATTATTGGATGTAGACATTCCGGATGCGGAGATGAAGGTTTTTAGAGCGATATAAAACATTCGAATTCGTTATATATTAAATACTGAGCTGATCTGACTATCACTCAGACCGGCATCTGTTTCCGCTGCTCTCAAACACTGAATCACTCACTCCCACTAATATCGGATTAAGAACGTTTCCCGTGTGTCACTCGCGAATTTCCCTCCTCCGATACATTTTTTTAAATTAATTCTCCTAAGAGTTTGTGTCCGTGACATTTTTCGAATGCTTGTTTTTTGTTTCATTTTGCTCGACCTATATATCCTCTATACAATCACAATCAAATTACTTTATACATATTTGTTTAGACATCGAAAAGTGGATTTTGGAATTTACGAAACAAATTAATTTATAAAAAGATCCGCGTGTCGCAACAAATTTGCTTGCACTGAGCGCCGCACAGAGAGACGTCAGACTTTATTTTTCGTCTTTTTAGAAAAACATTCCAGCATCTAAGATTTATTTTGATGAAGATACCGAAACGTTAGCTCAGAATTTGCATTATATTTATGAGTACTATCGTGTCTCTTTTTTTCGTTAATGTAATGGTTTCATTTAAAATAAACTTTTTTATCTTTTATTGTTTGAAAAATCGTTTATTAATTTTGCGTTGGTAATTTGAATATATGTAAGTACTGCGTTCGAGTCAGCTGTGCCGGTCTGACTCCGATTGCCGCACAACATTTTATTTCAAATTATCATTTTTTGTCAAATTTTGTACTCCGTGGCAAAAATCTTGAAACTCAATTTATAAGCAGCTCGTCTTTATCCGATTGAGCTGAAATTTTGTATTCGCTCAATATAGGTATCAAATGAAATAAATAAAGGAGATGAACGCACTGAGAAAAGCGCTGGCGATTACTAAAAAGTAAAAAAATTTAAAGTATGGAACAAAGAACTATTAATATTATTACTTCATTTGTAAAATTATTCAAATCAAATTATTTAATTTACCTTTTCATCTAAACAAATAATCTCGCGATAAGCTTTTATATCGTTTAAACTTTGTCAAATGCGAAAGACGTATTAGAAACAAACCTTAAGGCTAAAAGTTTATTTCATTCTTTTTAGCGCTTTTGAATAAAAGCTTGTTTTTAAAAAGGTTTTTTTTACTTGTAATTTATTACTCTGATATTCTATGAGATCAGTTTGCGTGAGATATATGGCTAAAGTCAATAATGCTATCTGTTGAAGTAACAAATTGCTACAAGACGGCGCTTCTGCTCGGGCCTCTTGCTATCGGTAGAACAGTTTAAATAATACACCTCACCTCAGTTTTCTATCGATCCTCTCCGAAAGTGATCGCTATACATCAGTCAAGCCCGCGAGACGGAGTAATCTCGGCTACATCGTCTCTCTATCTCGCGGTGACAGATCGCTCTCAGACTCGAGGCCGTCAGAGATATGTGACGACGGGCGAGATTCATTCTGAAACAATGCTCGCGCGACAACGAGTACGGGTGTCTGAAAGACTACGGCGACTTAAAACAGATGAAGACGAAACGAATCCTCTGCATCGCGTTGCTATCTTGAAAGAGATATGAAAGTTAGTAATCTCATTAATGTAAGAATAATTATACTTATTGCAAATCTAGTCGCTCGCTACTTTGCAAAAAGAAAACTACACTCATAATGAAGTAAGTTTATTTGTTTGTTCGTTGCACCAAATTTTCCCAAAGAATAATAAATCGATTTTGATTTCATTCTCATTTCGTCTTTTCAATAAAAAGATTTTTTTTAATGTTAAAATATTTTGGCTTTATATTGCTTCATAGAAAATATCTTTAAGTGTCTCTAAAATATTTCAAATTTGAAACACGGAAGCTACAATTTCGATCGTACAGACATAAAATTAGAATTGAATAAAGATTTCAATAATTAATGCGAGCATTTAATCTATTGAAAGCCGGGAAGAGCAGAGCAGAACAGATATAAATCCGAATCCAGGCAGTTGTTATCTCGGTGTGAAATATTGCATTCGCGAGCGACCAATCATTCCCGGCATGGTTTGACCTGATCCCTGCTGCTGCCGTCGATGAACATTTGAAAATTCTTATTTGAGCCGCTAAACTTTAATTGTAATGTGTCTTTGTCAGTATGAGCTTGTGGTTATTTTCACGAAGCCAATTTCTTTTTTAGCTAACAAATAATTCTTTGAGGATTATGAACTCAGTTGACATCAAATTGTAATATCAAACACGATATACTTTTATTTATTAAAGTTAAAAATAAGTGTCATCAATTGGAAATATATGTATTTATTTAAAATGTAACAAGCTTAAGCGCCGAGAAAGACACAAATAATAAAAAAGGAAATCACAATAAAACGCAGTGACGATTGTTAAAACAGACATGATCTATCCAATGGGCTTCCTCGATTATTAATAAAAAACACGTGAATATATCGGTCTTTCAACGATCTCAAAGTTTCTGGGTCGATCCGGACCCCTTACTGTCGTGGTGGGGGGGGGTAATCGTGATCCACTCCTGTCGAGTGATTTACAAGAGATAAATAGGAAAATTAAAAAAAACTTGAAACCGGCTGCTGTTCTTATTATACCTTTACTAGATTACCTATATTAAAATGTTGTGAATACGTTTCTTTATTAAAATACTTCTCACATTTATAAGAATAGTCAGTTCTTATATAAAACAACGTTAGTGCTTAATATATCTCGTTTATTTGGAAAGGTCGTAGAATGTATAACAGTACTCCAATATACCCTACGAGGCGTAGCAGAGCCGTACAGCGAACTCACGCGGAGCAGCTAGTACGGCACAGCAAAGCCTGTAATACTAGAGTATCATGTCATGTCTCCGCTTGTCTCAGATTACTAATGAACAAGGTGACAAAACAGACACAAATTAGGTTCACATCTCAGCTGACGCCTCGCGGGAATATCGCGATGTGACGGGAATTGTAACACGCGAGCGAAACATATTAAAAGCGCCGTTAACTAACGCGTACATTTCATGCGGCTGAAATATTAACGACGATATTAGCAGGCTTTCCTGATCATACGTCACAATAAGCAAATTCTTGTTAAATAATGTTTACATAAATAATAAAAACAAAGGCATATCCTCAGGGCTTAGTTCAACGCCATCATATGTAGTTATTTATCATCATCATTACGTAGCATAAAACAAAGTCGCTTACCGCTGTTTGTCCCTATATATGTTTAGATTTTTCAAATTACGCAACGGATTTTGGTACTGGTTTTTAATAGATAAAGTGATTCGAGAGAGATGTTTTTTTATATAATGTTTCTAATGTGATGTCGTAAATAAACAAATTCTCTAGTATATTTACTATCAGTATTGCACCCGTGCGAAGCCGGGTCGGGTCGCTAGTGTTATATACTCATACGTATATCATAAATTATTATCATTTTGCGCTTTTTTATTTGTAAGCGCATTTCTCAAAACTCCTTTAGAAATTTTATTAATAATGTAGCCGTACTTAACTATAATACACAGAACAATATATATATTTACTCGCAATAATATTTATTATTTTATAGATTCAGTGACCATTGCATTAGCACATTAAAACAAACTTGTTAAACAAAGTTTGCAGCTTCGCAAAATTAATCAGATGGCGTATCTGCCCCGGGCAATGTATTAGTTTATGAAATAAAATATCACAGTATTTTTAAAAATCCTATATCACAAAAATAATTAAAAAGTGTAGAGTTCGTTTTCCTTGAATTGAATACAGGATATAATTATAATGATTAAATAACGAATACTTCAGCAAATTGACGACGTAACAGTATTTGTAAGAGCCTACTTGAATAAAGAATGTTTTGATTTTGAAGATGAAGAGGCAGCTCCTCCATCTTCACCTTTATTAAAGCGACTCGTTTAAATTTCCTTCTTTTTAATACAACAAGGAAAATAAGTCTCATTCTATTTATTTTCGCGCTTAAAAAGCTCTCCTATTTTTTACTTTCCGCGGGATAACGTGGCGATCGCGGCAGCCTTAAGATTTCGCTGTGCATTTTATAAGTGCCACGCCACGCTGGGGAGCACTCGCCGGGCAGAACTGCATCGTAGCGTGCACGTATAATTACACTCGTGTTCGTTATACAGATATTAATTCGTTATTTTATAGAACGAAATACTCTTATCTTTTCCTACAGCCTTAAATCTATAATATTAAGCTACAGCAGACTTAATAAGCTGCTTTATAAAGTTAATTATCTTTTTATACAAAGTGCTAGCAGCTTCGCCCCAGAGGTAATATCAGCTTGCGAGCAGATTGCGCGTTGTACTGAAGACTAAATATAGAAGAGTTTTAATACAATTTTTTGTCGGATATATTCTAAAGGATAAATAAACAAAAATATTAACAAATATTTTTAAAAAATTATTTACCTAGCTATGTGCAAGTCCATCTAGGTGGGTACCACCCAATGAACGCATATTCTACTACCAATCAGAAATATTTAGTATTTTGTTTATCAGCAGTGATAACCGAAAACTATCACTTCCATATGCCCGCTTGTTTCCCGATGATAAGTGTTCCAACTTGGAGTAATGTAGCATGCATAGTTGGTCAGCACACAGCATATGAAGTCGACATCGCATCAAGAGTCGGGGTTTCACTGTGACGCGTCCAATTGATGCAGAACACATCGTCCCAGTTACAATCTGCGCTAATAAAGTCGAGGAGCGCGTCACGTTGGGCCTATCTAATGCAACCTGCATTAGATAGGCCCGACGTGACGCGCCCGCTCAACTCGTACAGCTAGATACCCGAATGGAATCCATGTCTAATGGCTCTGTGAGTGGTACTTCTTTATTTATTGACACTTAAAACAGAACTCATTGCGAGACCGCGGCCATCAGAAGGAATAAACAAACTGACTTAAGGTGAGAGTATATTACGATTAAAATTGTTGAATAAATATCAAATATCAATAATTTTATCAAAATATAATAAACTGTTCAGATTTTTATAATTATAATCAATAAAATCATCAAATTATCCCATAACAAATGAGTCACACTCAGATCAGGTCGCCAGTACTTAATCTGAACTAAGCACTGTTTGACGTGTCACTCGTTCGCACTTTCAAATGTCACGCCGCCATGACCTCCACGTGACGCGTGACCACAAATATCAAATTTCGTGTAAATATAATATAACTGCTTTAATTCGAGAGTTATATTGCTGTCAGATATTATTGTCACTGAGATTCTTGCACGTTTTTCCCCAGTGTTGATTCTACATTTCTAGTAAGTGATAATTCAAATTTTACAACTGTATATTCTGATTTTGATCAAGAAAAAGCAACAGAATCTTTATTTAATCCAAAAATATATCAATCCCGATTAGTACAATATAAATCTCTTTCTACTAAATTATAGCTTTATGGTTTAGCAAAGAAAGGAATACGTAGTACTTGGAAAGGAATCGGAATTCGCAGAACTGGCACTCGAAACTTGGTAACAGCACTTCGAAGTTTTTTAATTTTGTCAACTGCCAGCGCCCACGCACGATTAGTTCTTTGAGAAAACTCCTGACGACGTGTTTGTATCGTGGCGAGTATCAAGTGTCTCCTTGTCTGTAACGACGCTTTTCTTAAATCTTAATAACAACAGAATAATCTTGTATTCCTTTGTATGGTAAGAAAATTCCTTAGAAAGTTTAATATTACGCATTATTTTTACGCTAAAAATCATTGTATCTATTTATCACAATAAATAAAGGGGTGCAACTGCCATGCAATATGTGTATTTTTTGTAAAATTCACCCGGAAAAACACTGCATTCAGTCACACAGAAACAAAATATTTATCAAAATATCTTCGTCAAAAGTTATTAGGTTAAAATAAAAAAAATGTATATATTTTTTCAATTATTCATTCATCTTGACGTTTTCCAGTGGGATATAAAAGCCTCTCTCAGAGGTCCCGACGGCGGCCGGTCTTACGCCACTCGCATCCAGCTGTTACCCACGATCCCCCCCCAGCTCGTCGGTCCGCGTCGCATAAAATAATTGTATAAATAGCAAGCGCTACTTCTTATGTATAATATAAGAGACTGATTTTAAAATCCCATTCATTTGCCGCATACCGAGTTATAATAATTACAATATGTAATTTATCGTATATACATTTCATATAAGCCTTAGAAAAGTCCGAGTAAGTCTGTACCCACTTATTGAGAATGGAAAAAGTTTGACCGTTCGCCTACCGCGTGCGCTCACATTAATAGAATTATTTCGTGCGCGATGTCGACGACGACTCTCCGTTTTCCGGTTACTAGATTTGTCTGAGAACTGATATCGGAAATGGATCTAAGGAGAATTCAATAGCGTTGAGTTAAATGTTATGTTGTATTAACTATGACCCAGCTGCTACAAAACTGAATCTTATTCGATGACTATAACTTCAAACCCATGATTAATTAATATACTTAATTGTAAGGATGTACTTAATGTAATAAGTCCTCGAAATGGTAAGGAAGCCTTTGCCCAGCAGTGGGACATTAGCGAGCTGTTTCTGTAATAGTTCTAAGCGTGTTAATGTAATGAAATGTTTGCAGGAACAGCGCTCGCCGATGGCTCAGCTGGATCGCTGCGATACAACGTAAAGTGAGTATGAAGTATTATTTATAATGTTCCTGTAACAGAACGCGCATGTAACCATTAGTCTAATGACTTGTTTATAAGCTGTAAACGCTATATATACGTGTAGTCGGGGTTCATGTAACAATTAAGTTTGGTAAATTCGGCTAAAGAAGACCCAGCGACGGGCTGGAAACAGATATATAACAGCGTTTCTCTACCTTTGCCTCGGAGAGCATTGAATCGGTGATTGCTTGTTTTGATTGTAATTAAATAATGTAATGATGTGACTAAAGATAGTAACTATAATCTATCGGAATTCTAATATTTAAAGTCAAAATAAATAAATAAATACAAAAACATTTTGATGCAATGAATACTGTAATAAGTTGCAACTAGTGGAGGCAACTATTTATAAAATATGCGTGTTCTTTGTACGGGAACGTTGAAGAATGTTTTGAAAAAGTTCGCTTCAAAAGTACTTTATAATTGTTAAACAATGTTTGCGACCTTTCACAATTAGCTCTAATACACATTCATGCTTGAAGCAAAACTGTTTGTGGAACTTGAAAATAGCGCTTGAAAGACTAATTCAATTTGAGCTCTCTGGTCAGACTGAAGTTACGCTCCGAGGCACACAGCACACACGTACATTGTATCATATTGAGTAACTTTTATTCCCAGAGCATAAAAATTCTTTTTGAAACGTCTAATTCTCAATTAAAAGCGAATAAGAGAAGCGTATAAAGATTAAAGTTAATGAAAAGCAGGCTGGCCGGCGACGGTGATCCAGCAATCACGTTCCCGAGTGACGCGGATTATTTTCAGATATCGAAATACGATTTCATTAAAATGAATAAACTGTACGCGAATAACCCATTGCAACTGACGCACTTCCTCTCTACACGGAAATGTCATTAAACTAAGCGTTAGTTCAACTAACGAATAATATACCTCAGACCATAATTCATCATATATTACGATACTGTAGATTTATACGAATATAAATTTTATGATAAAAACACAAAAAAAACGATTAACTAATTCATTACTTCAATTTATACGACCAAAGATTATTATTTTTTATATTATATGGATAGGCGGATAGATAATATATGATGATGAGTGGGTGGCAGCCACTGGGACAGATTAACACAAAGCACTACCACCGAGTAAAGACTCCGAGAAAGATATAAAAAATATACGTAACTCTCATAAGATAAGAACATGAAGTCGCTGGGAAGCTGCGCTGTACCTCTCTTTTAAATACCATAGAAACAGTAGAAGAACACAAAAAGAAAAGAACGGTCAGCTGCGTTGCAAGAAAGTAGAATTGAATAAATGAACAGATAACGTTGTTAGCTAACATAGTGGACGCTTTATAAAGTATTTAAAATATATTCAGCGGTACAGTACTTTTAAGCATTTAAACTATTTCTTATTTCACACCAAAGGAAAATTGAACATACAATTTTACAATTATAGGCAAAGATAGCCGCAACTTTATTTTTAGAGATTATACAATGTCACAGATTTAATTACTGTAATTTAGTTTACGGCAGCTGCAGCGCGTTATATAGAAGGTGCGCATTATATTGTTTCACAAGTAGTGATGCTTCTCAGCGACACTCGCTGTAATTTTAGCCCATTGACGTGACAAGCGCGAATTTCATTTTCGTGTGTGCTATATTTTAATTGCGTCGTTTCAATAGACTTGCGGCGCTCATGGTCGCGAGCGATCCGCGCGTTGCTCAGCTGAACTGAACGTATTATTGCGACCCCCAAACGCAAAACGTAAAATATACATTTGCATAACTATCGCGAACCTTGAAGTGTACTGTTTCACCGATGTACTCATAAACCGAGCAATGTTCAAGTTTGCACGAAGCAAGCTGATCAGTCTGACAGTTTATTGGCACTGACCGCATCTTACAGTATCGATATAATCCATTGACTGAAGCCCGAGTAACGAAAGCTATTCCATAAAAGTGCTTTCAAAATTCGGAGTGGGCGTCCGTTGTCGGAATGTCGCAGTAATTGATGTCTCGATGGCGACGCCCACGCGACACCACTGACATGCAGCTATTGTTGGAGGCGTCACTTAGTTATACGATGAAAAGAAACCTTAGAACAAGGTGTTACATTAAAGAGCTAGCCAAAACATGTCAAGATATAGTGACAGTACGTTAAAATGGAGCATCCATTAAGAATAATAACACCTAATCAAAACCTGAACCAAAAAACAGTACATTTTTATCCCAAATAAAAGATATGGCATTTTATTATGAAGAGGTAATTACATAAAGCGCTACAGGTCTGTCCCACAGGAAGCGGTATTTTTTTCAGAATAAAAGTACGTCAATCTCCGGTCTCAAAGGCTTCATAAAAAATCATATGGATCCGTTGACACAGCGCCGTGGAAAACAAGAGCAACCAAAATATACTTTCTCATTCGTGGTAGGCTTAGTTTATTAGTGAGGTTTATTCGTATCATTTTGCCGGCCTTTGATTTGTCGTCTCGTAATTAACACCTCGGCGCCGGAGCGTCGCCGCAGGACCTAGGCCGGCCGTCCTAATTAAATATCAGATTCTCGATGCCATATTGGAGCATGTGACACCTAAACCCTGGATTTGTGCTTAAATTATCTCGTTACACAATACATTTTAAGGATTCATTGTGAAGACTTAATATTTAATTTTCAAGGGAAAATAATAACAGCAGTCGTTGCTTATCAATACTTGGGACTTAATAAACATCCTATTTATTTATACTTAACTCAAACCTTTACGACAAAGATGAATCCAAACATTCCATCCCAAGCAGTGCCTGTCCATAAAAGCCAAATATGGATTCTTTTCTTTTAAGCACACCCTACATTATAAATTTTATATACCTATACAACATGTTATACAAAAAACAAAACAAAAGGAAAAAAAGCTTTTTGTACTTTTAGGTACATTTGAACAAACATTAGAAAGTAAATAACCATGTTTTAAAAAATAAAACAATTATAAAGAAATTAAGAAAACCTGTAACCTCCGCTCTAAAATAAATCTCAGCTAAGATAAAACTACAACACGTTTACAAATGTAATTCCATACTAAAATTGCACGTGCGTTATACGTAAATAGAATATCTCTCAAAAAAATAATGAAAGTACCAAACTATGATATTGTCACGAGTGACACAAAGCGTGTGCAAAATCCGAGCTCAATTGTTTCGGTAAACCTTTTTTATTTTAATATTCAGTCGCAAGATTTCTTTCACTGGATAGCAACGCGCTCTTCGAAAATATGTTTTTATTTAATATCGCAGTGTAACGTATCGCAGCAACATCTACCTTCATAACTACTGTTACAATTTGTTTTTATTCCTTTAAACTTGTGATAAGACCTGCTTTATGTAAGAAATCTCAGATGTTTTCGTCACCGATATTTTCGAGAAAAAATCCATGACAGAAGGACACAGGTAAGACAGGTAACCTAAGGATATCAGACCAAAAATTACCAAGCATACGGGCAATGAATGCTCAGAAGTTGACAACTTAATTTAAAACTGCAATAACCTTTTTAGAGTCGGCTTCTTTGACCTAATTGCTAAATGCGGCATCAATTTGTGTTTCCAAACTTTTCAGTTTTCACTCCATTGCTTGTACAAATTGACTTTTAGAAGCGCCTAATTGATTCCTTCTCCGACGTTTGTTGCAAAATCTAAATAGGAAATTTTTAACATTTTCAAAGTTATTTTTTTCTAAGCATGCCTCATGAATGAAATAGTAGTTTTGTATGAATTATTACTGTCCATTACAAGAGTAAACAACATCGTAAGCTTGGAAAAGTGCATTAGTGACAGACGCAAGTGACTTTGCTCTGCAGAGAGATTTTAGATTATCCAATTTCCAAATCACGTGGAACCCATCATTTGGACATCGCAGCGTTCGTCCGTGTTCTTGAATTTAATGCTGAGCGCAGAAGATTTAGAAGCAAACTAATTCATACTCATTAAATATGTGATAGTGAGTGTGTTCACTCACAACTCTGTTAGTTGTGTAATTATGAGATTAACATTTGATTTGAACGTCAAACGAAATGAAATGCTAACAGCGCCGGTTAATGTAAATGTACTTGGTCTGTTCTGGTACAACTTCAGAATTCAACACACTGGACTGACAAAAATTAAAAAAAAAAAATGTGTCAAAATTTGTATTATTTACTGATGATGTCGTTTTGATTATTATTATATATTCTCGGCAGCGAATATCATTCTAATCGATCGAACAGTTATTTTCAAACTTTCCTATAAAATAACAATTGAAATGTCTTTCCGAGAGCTTTTCGCTAAAATTATAACTCAATTAATACAATCTTAATTCTACTGAGTAATATAAAATACGGGTAAGAATTAAAGTTAATTTGATTTCGGAGCGGACAAAAAGGTATTTATACGTTTCTGGAAAATTCATAATGGCTCATTTTTCCTCAAATGTAATCTCCCGTTTTCATTAAATATATGTTAATTTAATATGTTTGTAATAAACGCCGTTTCCCAGCCGGCGCCACGCGTCGACGGTTAACTTATTTGGACGTGTGATAAAATGGCGCCACACATTCCATTATGCTTCGAAAACAAGCGCACACATTCTCATTACACGCTCTGGGAGTCGAACCCCGTCGCTAAAGTATTCGCTTTCGAATGTTCAAATTGCTCAAGTACTCATTACGTAATACACTGACAACACGCAATAACTTATTGCCAAGGATCTCCTTTAACGAGCCCGTTGCGCTTCCAGACAACTTGGGTATCCTTTAATTTCCCGGGATGATAAAATTATGACCAAAAGCTTAAGTACTTTATCACGAAGTATTGCTAAAGTGATCGCCAAGTAACGTAAACGGCTATATTTAAGGAACGTTACTTATTGTCACTGTATAACAATATTTAATCATATTAAGTAAGAGTAATGCCCTTTGGATGCGCAAATTAAATTTTCAAATATTTAGTTATTTGGTTTGAGAAAGGGACGACTCGTCTAACCTTCTCAAAATACAAATAAACAATATAATATACAATATAACATACTCTACGCTGCCGTGATATCTATTATGTCGTTATTTACCCAAACACAATTATGAGCTATGAGCACAATAAACGCGGTAAAAATGTAAACTTGTCGATGATAAGACCATAAAATTATTTCTAAAACTAATCAAGACACAAAAAAGCGCCTATTTATGTCGATAGAGATTTTTTCTTATTGACATGCCATCAGAAGTCAAAAATCGATCCGATGTCAGTTAAAGGCATCTTTGTTATACCACGGCATTACGATACGATGATCAAAGTAGGTTTAAGTATACTCATGAAACCTACAGATGTAAGCATTTTCGTTAATAAAATCGTCAGGTCCACCGCGCTAAATTTTCATTAGTTCGACTAATGAAAATTTTTAATAATAACAACAAAGGCATTTTCTTAAGTAATCTAAAAGAGACATCTCAACTGAAAAAAGAATTCAAAATATTCGGTTTCAATCATTGCCTTGATAAAGATCTCGACGCGAAAGGAATTCCGTTTTATGAAGTCAGAAAACACCACTAAGTAGCTACACACATCGACACGCGCAGCGGCCAAGGAAATATCGTTTTTAAACAGAATAATGATTTATGACAACTACTATAGAACTTTTATATCAAATACTAAACTAAAAAAGATATTGGAAAATATTCTTAACATTAAATTCAAAATATATCAATGTTTTTTACCGAACAAACACTATTTATGTGCAAAAAAAAAAGCTTATAATTTCAAAAAAATATTTCCTTATTATTCAAATAATATATATAGAGTATGTACAGTCGGGGTAAGAAAAGGTTCGTCTTCTTAAGATATTTTCGTGTACTCAGTGTGAGCGATAATCTGCTTTACCTTTATTGACATATTGCGTCGCAATGATTTGATGTTGAGATTCAAAAGGTACTCAGAGCTTAAGACTTGATAAAGGAATGAATTTGAAAATTGAAAGGTTTTCTTACTCTGACTGTTCTCTAGAAGCATGGGACGTACACCTTGCGTGACATAATAGAGCGTCACGTCGTCTGCCGTCACGGCACGAGTCGGCCGCAACCCGGGGTGGCCTAAACTGCTGCTAATATGTGTTTGAGCAATAAATGTTTCATGTGTATTATAAATACACTGTGACGCTTGCCTACAGTTCGCCTGATTGATTACCGTTAACGTTAAGGTGACCGTTTCCCTTGCTCACAGGTAACCGTGAAGATATATTATAAGTGATGTAATTATAAAAATTAATATAGTAGTGTAGGCTCAGTGCCTCGAACACGTGAACCAAGGAAGCAGAAATTGTATGTGCATTTTTGTTCATCTCGTACCCGGCGGTTAATCGTTTCAAATTCTGCCATTAGTGTCTCTACCAACCTTCAATTATTTTTTATAATTATTAATCATGTTAAGACCACGCCACCCCGGAGACACCCATTCCTCGTACTGGTTACAAGTAACATGAACCGGCTCCCAAGGCTAGTCTAGTTATTCGACAGCCAAATAGCATAACTGTATTAAGTAGTACTTAGTGCGATACTTTGTTATACTCGTATTGCTTCGAATGAGCTTAGCTATTCGGGATATTTGAAATCTTAGCTCGAGAGTCTAGTCGATTTCAGTATTATCTTAGCTAAGAAGAAATACTTGTGATAACATTTAAATATGCTTATAACAATATAATTTATATACAACTAAGTCGATGATTTCGGTAGAACAGTGACGAACTTCGTATCAACACGAGAAGTAGGGATAAACTTCGAACATCAAGTTTTCGACATCACAAAATGAGGGTATTCGATTCTTGGTTTCTGTGATAAAAGGCTTTGGATTCTATTTAAAAATTCACCATTAATTTGAAAATTAACGAAAACATACATACAGGATATAAGATAAATACGTGTATTATTTTTATTGATAAAAAAGAGTAACTGCTGACGGATTTTTTTCGATTGAATCTGTACTCCGAACCTTTGGCAACTTAGCGTTTTATATTATAACTTTGGGCTGTCGTTTTCCTTCTCGAAACATCATAATCAAGTGAAGTATAAATTCCAACAACATAGGATTGTCATTGAATGAAATGTTACTAACATTTTGAAAGCGTTGCAGTATATAGAAAGTAATATAGCGGCACCTTTGCGCCGCAGCTCGTCGGAAACGACGTCGTTGAACAAACACTATAAAGAATTTCATGAAGCTTCGCCGCGCCAGTGGCGAGCCTCGGCCAATAAAACCTCTATAACGCTCACTATTTATTACTCCCCTATTGACTATTGCGACCGCTTCTCTTTAAAGAATAATTACAATATCAAGCCACGTACACAATTTCTTTGATGTGCTATAAATATGTAAAATGCAAAGCGGAACAAAGCGCTGCTATACACAATCGCATCCGATTTCACATTGACAGGTTTCTGAAAGCCTTTGAGGTAATCAGAGCGACCTACCCTATAAATACATTATTGAAACGTAAGCTTATTGTCCAACGAAAACATTGTTTGATTTTTATAACATGCGTAATTGGAAATTTTCCACTGGATGGTAAAAGGCACCATTGAAAATTTGACAATGTCTTTTCTTCATACCTTGTACCTTAGACATGGAACTGGCACAAATATTAAATGGAGGGAACTAAGACATTGAGCCTTGAACTATTATTATTAATTATATTATTAATATCAATTAATTCAATTTTATTATTGATGTCATTTTTTGATACATAATAACTATTTGTCATTATATGTAACCTATTATTTAATTTAAACCTAATTGCATTTTCCTGTGGCATATCTTTAATATAAGGAAATGTGAACATTAATATTCTTTCTACATTTAAATTTAATAATTTAGTGTAATAATAATCAAGAATTTTTTTGTTCACATTTCCCCTTCTCCCAACTAGTATGATTAGTGTAGTAGAAGGACAATGAGTACAATTCAAAATACTATTCATTATATGTGAGTAACTTGCACCTGGCATACAATAATTTGTTACTAATTGTCCCCTACACATGTCATTGAGCAAAACACCCATATCTCTTCCCATTCCATCACTATAAATTTTAGTACATTTTTTGGGAGGAACATGATGTGTTTTGCTTGGTATGGCGCTGACATGAGCTGTTGACTGAGATGGAGACACCATACCAGAGCACAGCCCAGAACGATCCCCAGAGTCAGAAGCGCCCCGACAATCACAAGCATAGTGGTTTATGAGAGAGTCAAAGCGCTCCGAATTATACTTACTTAAGTCTAGTAGATTGTTCATGGCTGCGATATGACCAGTAATTTCATTTTGGGACAGTTCATATTTTTTTGATATGGTGTCTAAGGAGCTTTTTAAATATGATATCTCAGCCTGAAGAGCAGTCACATCAGCCTCATAACCTTGTCTCATATCTTTCACATTCTTATTATACTCAATCATTTTTAATTTGAGTGTATTTCTTTCCTTACAGATTTTTTCATAATTAAGGCAATTATTTCTAGATTTTATCAATTTTTGTGTTTTCTTAATATACCTATTAATTTTAATATATTTCTTGAATTTATTATTACTTAATACTAGACTGGAAGAACCCATGTCATCACCAGTCAAATCAATTGTCGAAATGTCTTTGTTACTGGTGAGCGGGGACACTAATGTGGCTTTATATCCAACCAGTTCATCATATAGACACTGGGTTTGAGAGGCCTTCAAGTTGAGGTTATTGTTTTCTAATTCTGATATATATAGTTGGGCCTTATGTAATTTAGCTTTTAAGTCATTGGTGAGCATAAGAGCTTGCTCATACTCATCTCTGCAATTATCAAACCCACTGACTATTTCTTGCAAATTATTATTTTGTTCTTCCATTTCTACATATCGTAAATGTAACTGCGAAAGCTCAGATTTTAATGCGTTGTTTTTATTAAGAATTTGCAAGAATTCTTGTTCATTATCATCCCTTTCTTTTAACAGTAGATCACACTGAGTCCTGGATGCTTTTAGTTCCTGGAGCGTCAGCTGGAGTTGTTCCTCGGCCTGACGCGCCTTGGTGCTACGAGTCATCATGTTTTATAAAAATAGAAGTTATTAGATAAAATAATACAGACGGCGTCAGTGTGATCAAACAGTTGCTATAATATTTGACTTATAAATTGTGAAATAGGGTTTCTATAGTAAGTTAGAGGGATAACAAGAAGTTGAACAAGAAAACTTTTTAAAATTGAGTTCGTTACCTGCGTAATGTCAGCTGACGAACACAACACAAGAAAACACTGCACATTAACGAACGACACTCAGTATATTAATATACTTTTTATATATTACATTAATAACTTGATTTAAATACAAAATTAAAGATAATACAGTTATTTTTTATAATAAAATAATAATTTTTATTTGTTGAGAGAAGTTTTTTATGACATTAGGCTAGTGTTGCCACAGGAAAAAAACTTGTGCCTTTAGTTAAAGCTACAACAATACTGAGTAATTTTAATACTTCCCAATACCGTATATTACTTTCTATAATCAGAAGTAGTCATATATTTTGAACGTTTTGACATCTGTCGTGCACATTTCAAAGTACACAGCCTTTATTATTTAATCCTTAGATATTCATATTTAATTGCGATTTGCGAATACCTTTCCTATAATATACACTTCAAACAGTTCTTGATTACAATTTCCGTATTCAAATCGACCCTATTCCTCTGAAATAATTATCATAATTAATATGGATCCGTTTCTATAACAGCCTCGACTAATTAAAACACTTGTTTTTACAAATCTTTGTCGAGTTCCAAACATTATTCAAAATCTCGACAAATGATGTAATATCAATTCAATGACTTTCTGTTACCCTTACTTCCTCCTTCGATTGAAACAGGATTTAGATCAATCAATCAATTGTTCCCGTATCTCGTTAAAGGATTTTATGTCAACTTTTTTGTAAATTAATTATCAATTAATAATTTACGCATTACATATTTAATCGAATAAAAAGCCTAAATTTATATTAAAGTACTAGTTTATAACGACTTTATGAAGAGTTTAGAAAGCCACTCCAATCGACTTTTAAGCGATCTATCCGTATAAATTTAACCGGCGCTGAAAGTAACGGGGTATAAAATTTAAAATTATATTTAAAGTTTTAAAAAAATTAGTATACTTCTAAATGTATTCCGTTTTGTTTGAGATCTTATACCCTTACTAATAACTTAACCCTTTTTCAATTTAAAAACTCAATATTAGAAAATATTTTAAATTTGATATGAGTTCACGGACAGGAAGCTGGTAAATAAACAAGGCAATTCGAAGTATAACCGAGTGTCTTTTAAACAGAAACACAGATGCGCCCGAGAGTCGATTCCATCGCGCGTAATCCGGTCCGCCGTCAGCGAACAGCACGCTAGAAGTATCAGTCGACCGCCGCAACATACATGCCGTAGCTTATGACCTTTTTTATTATTTCATTTATCGATCTCTCCATTGTTCGTACCTTTTGAATTATATATTTAAGAAAACTAATCTTTTTGGACTCCATTGTAAGGTTATTGTTATTGTCATTATATATAAATAAAAATTTTAACAAAAAGAAAAACCGACTTCAAACAAAACACTACTTTAAAACAAATGAATATGCACGAAAAAGTAATAAAAATAATTACGTATTCAACATATTTTTTAGAGTCTTCCTAAGTTAAATGAAATGAAAAATATTAGACTACTTAAAAGTCGATTAACGATTATATCATGTAGTTATAGTTATTGGTATATTTGGAGCCGGTGTCAGCCACGGTGCCCTTGCCCCAACAATCAAAAGAAAGAAGCGATACGAGCCCCTTGATTGATCCAGTATATTATTGTGTAAAAGGTAATTTGTAAAAACATATTTGTTAAAGTATTTTCGTATTGTTTTTTGATAGATATACTGTAGGGTTTTATTGGCTGACACCGACTCCAAATATAACAATAATTATAACTACATGATATAATCGTTAATCGACTTTTAAGTAGTCTAATATTTTTCATTTCATTTAACTTAGGAAGACTCTAAAAAACATGTTGAATACGTAATTATTTTTATTACTTTTTCGTGCATATTCATTTGTTTTAAAGTAGTGTTTTGTTTGAAGTCGGTTTTTCTTTTTGTTAAAATTTTTATTTATTTTTTGATTTTAAGTGAAGCTGATGTTGACTAACTATTTTTTTTTAATATGGATAGATTAAGCGTTCCGTTTTAATGAGTCAGAAACTACTTCGAGGACAATTTCAAAGGAAACTTGCGAATAAAGCAAAAATAGACTTTCGAACATGCGGATTTAATACGTCACGCGGCGTAAACTACAAGGATCCCTCGAAAGAACTGTAATCGAACTCAGCAAAAAAACTTTGAAAAAGACCAACTATATTTCATACATCATATGACATCACATCACATACACAAAATTTGATTAAAGATAGTAAGAAATTCCGCCCCATATCGCACCCTAACTGCGAGCCGTATAGGAGTTCCATCACTACATAGTATAAAACAAAGTCGCTTTCTCTGTCCCTATATCTTTAAATCTACGCAACGGATTTTGATGCGGATTTTTTTAAAAGATAGTATGATTCAAGGGGAAGGTTTGTGTATATAATACATGAACAATATAGTAAAGAAACACTGATAATTTTAGAAGTTTGCGATGTAATGTCGTAAATACACAAATTCTGTAGTATATTTAGTATCAGTATTGCACCCGTGCGAAGCCGGGGTGGGTAGCTAGTTGATTATAATATTCGACTATGATAATTACATAAACATAACCACATTACGGAAGGTGACTCAAATATCCAAATAACCTATAAATAAAAGATTCGACTGAGTATCGCTAACGTGCTCCTCAGAATTGTTCCGTTCCCTTCCGTTCCGTTACTTTGTCATGGATCCTGTGGTCAGAACCTTACCAAACTTTCACCAAATTACCCTTGAAGTATATATTTTATAATAAAAAAAGAATTATCAAAATTGGTTAACGTGATTTTCAGTTATTCACCTATTTGTCGCGCATGTACATAATGCAAATTTAAGACTTATGTCGTTTTCATATGGATACCATCATCGGAAAAAAATAAAAAAAAATGTCACCCCACGGGAAGCACTACCTTTCAAACAAAAAAAAAATTATTAAAATCGGTCCACCCAGTGAAAAGTTATGAGGTAACAAACATAAAAAAAAATAAAATAAAATACAGACGAATTGATAACCTCCTCCTTTTGGAAGTCGGTTGAAAATACGAAAAGTAAGATTAATTTATACCTTACCAATAACTTTATACTTGCAATTCGTTTTAACATAATTTTGTTTGCGTACACATTGAGTGTGAATACAATACACTATAGTTTACTAAATTGTATGCGTTTGAGATTTTTTTATGAAAGTTTGTTTTCATTATATACTGAAAGCTTAAATAACTATGAAAACTCAACAATATGACCATTGTTATGTTAATATCACTAAACGAATATAATATATAACATTTTTAATAATGGCAATAAAATAAACATATTTAATCATGATATTCTAGAGATACATGTGATACGAGTTTGTCAATTTATTTATATGATAAATATATTTTATTCAAACGTAATTAATTACACGAGGCGGTAATCACGGCCGGTAACATAATTACTAGCGCACTGATAATGGATCCATTGTTGAAATTTTAAATACTACTCTATCAGAATATTATACATCATTAATATATCTGATAAAAACAATGACCGAGCTATCGTATGTCTCATTTATTTTTATTTTTTTATTAACATAAGAATTAATAACATTAAATGCTTAAATATATATATACAAATATGAACTAAAACTAGTTACTGTATAAATCTTGACCGCGTGGAATGGTGACAAGAATGCTAGCAGCATTTCCCCGTTGAATCGCAATTCCGATCCTCTGGGCAAAAAACGAACCAGCCCTCCTGTCACCAGTGGAGGCAATGAGGCGAGGTGTTGGAGTAGTGGTGCAAAAAGCATGTCTCATTTAGAAATATTCATATTTGTACAGTGTGTTTGTTGAACATAATCAACCTATCAATTAATCAGACAATAAAAACGATTATTGAAATAAAATTAAACGATTATTCTCGTCACTTGTGACGATTTCCTGCCCTGGGCGCGCCATTTCCTCGCCGTGCTCAGTCCAAGGCTGCAACCGAGTTTACAGGAAGCACTCAGCCCTTACAATTCCAATATCTCGCAGTTACGGGAGCTCCGCGGCTCCGCTTTAGCGCTGCGGGAACAAATGCAAGTTTTACTTCGTATTTGAGTTCCGCCGGCCGCTCGACGAATAATTTTCATTTTACGTTTTCTCTTTCACCGTTAAATTAATTTTCAGGATTACATTAACGAAGTGGCGAGATTATGATTCAATTCGCGGGAATTGACGCCAAGGACATTCAAAGCGATCCTGTCATTCGCTCATTTTCATTCGCTAATTGTAATACGGATGATGAGTACATAATAATCAATTTGTCTTTTGTATCAGTACTCCGAATCAGTGTAAAGCCGTATTTGTTTGTAGGTTTACGTTGTGTATTGTTTCGAATACTTGATTATTCTACACACGACATATAGATATGTGAAGTCATCAAACTGAACATGCCAGGGGACGTCTCTCGTTCTCATTGCCTCGTGAATTGTCGGAGCTATCTATAGTCGTGATTTACTCGTATATTGATCAAAGGTATTTGGATATATTGATTAAAGGTAAACAACTCGTGGAGCCTTAACCGCCGTCCCTTCGAGGATAACCAGCAATTACAGACTCAGTCAGCCCTCGCGCCGAAACACAATACGACAATGTCATTCGAGTGTAAATCAATTGGCGACCCACTCAGCAGCGGTGGAATCACCGACGTGTCCTAGAAAGAAATCTGACCGTCTACAGTTGTTGATAATTTGTCTAACTCGCTGGTTTTTAGTTCAAATCGATCGATCGATCAATCGAGCGACGACCTCCGTGGTCGAGTGGTGTGTACACCGGTTTTCATGAGTACGCCACTCCGAGGTCCCGGGTTCGATTCCCGGCCGAGTCGATATAGATTATCATTAGTTTTCTATATTTAACCTTCATTACTTCTGATTTTCCATAACACAAGTGCTTTAGCTACTTACATTGGGATCAGAGTAATGTATGTGATGTTGTCTCATATTTATTTATATTTATATATACATAACTATATGATAATAATAGTTATTTAAAAAAAATCAGTGTGATACCTGTTCTATTCGACCTAATCTATACACCAAATATACTCATACGAAGTATATCTTGATTAGAATTGTAATTGCTGTCAAATTTATCTTCGCAAACCATTTCGGTAGCCATTACCTACGACTAGACCAGCTCGCTCATGAGATGTCCCGCGTCCTGAATAAATATTACAAAATAATAGTGATGCGAACTACTTTTACTTAGAGAGCCATTAAGTCGGAGCGCGTAGCTCGTGTTCGATATAATCTGTTGTTTAGAATCTCTGGCTATTGTGTTTGTACAGGATCGCAGGCGCTGTATTACTAGCGGGCTGCTGGTGATTGGATAGGAAATACGTCGAGGACAACAACATGTTTTGTTCAAAGTTAAACGTGTTATCTTCCATGCTCAGGTAAAATATCTAACAGTATTTTGTGAAACTACACTCCGATGTATTTAGTAACAAAAATACATTTATTCACAATTTTTATAATATAAATCAAAATGTGGGTTTATTATTGATCGCTTTCGGGAAAGATTTGACAAGATGGCGTCAGCATCATAGGCAGAGTTCGGTAGAGCGAACAAACCTATTACTTCAACTGTTTAAACACTTTGAGGTATAAATAAGTTGCACATCTTGGCGGCTCATCTTGTGGGACAGATGTGAAATGGAAGATTATTGCCGTACTAAATATATTCCAATTTTAATTACACTAGATTTGCTTTTGCTTTAAAAATGTAAGATTATGTATTCTTGTTCTGAATCGACCCATAGAGTCTCTCTGACTCGAAAATAATTATATTTCACTCTCAGGCCACTCAAACTCGCAAGTTATAAATGTTTTTCATCAGCAGACATAAATAACATCAGTTACAACAACAGACAAGTATATGTATAACCAATACAAACGCAGCTAAAAGCGAAGGAGCCAGGAAACAATCAGTTTATTCCCAAGACTAAGCCCGACGAAACTTTACACAAAGTCGCCGCAAGTAACTGATCCTTTAATCGCTCGACTCGCCGAGCGGTGTATTTGTTGAAGGTCTGCTCTCAAACAAGTTTATCCAGAACTCGGGAACAACTCCAACTCGAACTGAAGTATTTTTATTTGATTCACGTAACACGCACCGAGGGAACTCGCTCGGTCAAACTAACCGTGCGAGGTTTCACTCGCTTTTTCTAGAAAAAGATTTCCGATGAAAGAGATAAAGGGATTCTTCTTTTATTGCATTACTCGAGAGCGCGACTTTGTTCTCCTGAGTGAGAAAACGATTGATTTCATGAAACGACAATAAATACCGAAATATAACTTGATTGTGAAAACCTAACGAAATTACCTTTGGATATCAGCGCAGTGCCCAGCTGCTACAAGTGAACTTGAAACCAATAATGTGGGTGTGATGGCCCAGTGGTTAGAACGCGTGCATCTTAACCGATGATTGCGGGTTCAAACCCAGGCAAGCACCGCTGTTTCATGCGCTTAATTTGTCTTTATAATTCATCTCGTGCTCAGCGGTGAAGGAAAACATCGTGAGGAAACCTGCATGTGACAAATTTCATAGAAATTTTGCCACATACACATGTGGCAAAATTCTGTCACATGTGTATTCCACCAACCCTCATTGGAACAGCATGGTGGACTATGTTCCAAACCTTCTCCTCAAAGGGAGAGGAGGCCTTTAGCCCAGCAGTGGGAATTTACAGGCTGTTGTTGTTGTTTTGAATGTGGGTTCATATTGGAGGAGCTATTATATACTTATGCGTGTTTAATGGTCGCCTTGTGCTTGGCATTGATCAAACATCTTGCATACACATTTGCATAAGTCATATGAAATTCTACCAAATTTATAAAATCCTGTAATGAATCCAAAAACGTGTTTTTATACAATCACGCGTTCGACTCGCCAAGATAATAGGAGGGCCTAAGCACGTCACCGCGTTACTCACCTATTAACGTGATCCGGGATTACAGAACGGCCACAGTCGTCAAAGTACCTCTAATGGACAAAAGTTTCGTTCGATTCCACCGCGCCCACGATGTTATCATTAAATGGCTTAAAATCAAACCAATTTAATAATAACGACCGCACCAAATAAAAATTTTAACTTTTAATAAATAGTCAAATCAACGGAAAGATCAAACATCATTACACAGTATAAAGCAAAGTCGCTTACCGATGCCTGACCCTATGTATGATTAGATCATTAAAATTACGCAACGGATTTTGATGCGGTTTTTTTTATAGATAGATTGTTTTCAATATAGTTAAGAAAAACTGATAATTTAGACATTCTCTACTATATTTAGTACAAGCATTGCACCCGTGCGCAGCTTGGTCGAGTCGTTAGATGTTATTAAATATCGAAATTGTAACTTACTTAGTGATGCTTAGAATAAGCAATCGAGTCTGTTACATTTTGACTCACAACAACAACAACAGCCTGTAAATTCCCACTGCTGGGCTAAAGGTCTCCTCTCCGTTTGAGGAGAAGGTTTGGAACATATTCCACCACGCTGTTCCAATGCGGGTTGGTGGAATACACATGTGACAGAATTTCTATGAAATTTGTCACATGCAGGTTTCCTCACGATGTTTTCCTTCACCGCTGAGCACGAGATGAATTATAAAGACAAATTAAGCACATGAATCAGCGGTGCTTGCCTGGGTTTGAACCCGCAATTATCGGTTAAGATGCACGCGTTCTAACCACTGGGCCATCTCGACTCGTCCGACATTTTGACTCATTAATGTTTAATCTTGTATAAGCATTACTCTCAACTTTTATATTGCGACCACATATTTGAAATATCTTCATCGTGAATCGTGTATAAGTGTTTACATTTCGTCTAGTTTAACTTAAACAATATTTTAATAAGAAAAACAGACGCGTAGTACAAACAAACTATTTTAAAACTTTTAACAAGGATCAATTTAATTAGTCAATCAACAATAAAAAATTAAAAATAACATTCCTGTTCAAACTTTTTGATTGTTATTACACGTATAAGATTTTTTTTTTTTTAGTACTTTCAATTTATAAAATTAAATTAAAAGGAGAGCTACTCCTGGTTCGGAAAATGGCTTGATTTGTTTCTGATATGAGCAGTATTTTGCTATGATCCACTCGCACAATTTGTATCTGTATATTGTTGAGCTTAGCAGTGATTGAAAACATCGCTAGGAAATCTGCTATTGTCAATTGGCACTCCTGAATATCTTTATTTTTGTATTAATAGAAATAACAAACGGGCAGAGAGAACATTTTCATGAATATCACTGCAACATTAGAGAAGTTTCTAATGGGGCATTGAAGGAAGCTGAATACTTGATGTATGAAATTTCCTTTATAATAGTACCCCGGGAAAACCCCAGAAGAAAGATCGAGAACGATCTTGTCGGACATTAGCCGGATGCCGACGGATCGACGCGGCGTGCATAAAATTCGCTCCTATTGAGTTTATCTGGAGCTCATACCGCCCAAAACTCTCTTCGAGCCGTAGAATTTCCTGAACAAAATAACTTCTCACATGAAAACTTTCGATTTATTAATTAGTAATATTTCGTCCATATAAGGTTGTCGCTCGAAATCACTGAAGTCGTAAAAAAATAATTATAATACGTAACAATAACTGTAGTAAGTATTTATAAACACACATGAATATGTACATCATTGTTACACATATAAATTGATTTAATTGTGACTAACGAGAACTTTTTGTATCGAGTGTGGGTGAGTGTACCATGCGGCCTGATCCTTGTAATTGAATTAATAGATACATTCGTATTTCATGCTTACATGTAACTTACTCGATAAACGAACTAGCCACACAACTGAGTCGTGCAATGTTTTTGTAAATATGAATAAGGCACGTTAATATGTACTCAAAGTGAAACACTTTTCATGCTGAGTACATAGTACATACATAGTACATAGATTCATATAAGGAAACAAAAAAATGACGTTTTGATGATCGAGTTTTTATCAACTAATTTTCACGTGTATTCATTATTTCTTGAACACTCTATTTGTTTTTAAAACAAAAGAAAAAGGAAAATACCTAACTTATTGACAATTGATTGATTCAATGGATGACGGTTATTTATGTCATGAAGGCGCAGCCATCCGAAAAATGTAAATCATATATATAAAATAATATATAAAGCAAAGCAAAGCAACAGCCTGTAAATTTCTCACTGCTAGGCTAATGGCCTCCTCACCAATTAAGGAGAGGGCTTGGAACGTATTCCACCACGCTGCTCCAATGCGGGTTGGTGGAATGCATATGTGGCAGAATTTCAATTAAATTAGACACATGCAGGTTTCCTTCACCGCCGAGCACGAGAAGAATTTTACCCAAATTAAGCACATATATATTATAGTGGTGCTTGCCTGAGTTTGAACCCGAAACCATCGGTTAAGATGCACGTGTTCTAACCACTGAGCCATCACGGCTCGTCAAAATAATATATAACTGCTTGGTATCGACAGTTCGCCGGTCACAATTTGCGACATGACACAGCATCCAATCGAGATGGCTACTTTACTGTGTAAAGCTTTAGGAAACCAACGTACTACAAAGGCAATCAACAAAACATATATATCTTCCGAATAAAATAGCATTGCAATACAAGTACTATTAAAACAATATGCTCTTCAAATAATGGATTATTTACACAGACAGACAGGTAAACAGATGAGGCTGTCGATAATGGCAGAGGCTGTTAATGTTCTACGTTAAGATCATCGGATGTGGATTGGAACAGCCCGTCAAGGCCTTCTGAGGCAGTTCTCGACCAAACAAACATGGACTAAATTCCATAACAGTATCTTCAGATTGAGAAGGCTCATAGCTGCGAGACGACAATTTATAGGCCATAAACAGGGATACGAACCCCTATCGTTCATAAACGCGTTTGATTGTAATGGGATAGAATTGCGGCCCTTCTGAGTTTGTTTGGAATTAATAATAACGCGCCCTAAATTGCTGTTATATTAATGTTCTGTTAATGAAAATGTTGCTAACTGGGTATAATTTGGATAAGACTAATGGACTAATGGAAATACTTTTAAATGTTTTCATGATGGAATATCGGTCAAAATATAGAAATTACACATTTTAAATAAAACAAAGTTTGTTTTGTATATGTTCATTTAAAAACGATGATCAAAGTCAGATTATTATATATAATTGACTTTCTAATCTAGTTGGCTGGTGGTCGACTGGACCTGGTGACGTAATTGAATATTAAGTGTCATTGTAAGTATACAATGACACTTAATAGGTGACTATTTAGTCAGAAGAAGTGAAGTCTAAATTTTCTCATTATTGCAATAACTGGTTGGATTGAACTTTGAATCCTTCGAATAAAGAATACCCTAAACATTACCAACTTTGTGAAAATTATAAGAAGCATACATATAATTGGATATCATAATATAACACAAAGTGAGCTAAAGTTTGGCACATTAACTCAAATTCAACATAACTGCAGCGCCAATTTGCGAGAACTAAGTAACTTCGTATCTCCCGTGTAATGTTAAATTTACTGTAATAAGTTATTTAATGAGTACAAAATACACTACCCAATTTAAATGCTACTCGTATAATTTTACTATCTTCAAGGGCGTATCACTTGTACGACGTTTAACGTTTGTGTTGTTAGGGAGTTTAGAGTTTGTCTCACTTGTACTTGCCAATAACGAGATAAAGTCGAAAGATATTTGAAATCATTTAAAGTAAAGGCTTGAACACCACAACCCAAAAACATAATTATTTATCTTAGAAATTGTTTACCGCAAACAATTTTGTTTACAGCCTCTCTTTAATTCAAAAATTAAATATTACTTTAAAAGTTAAACAGTAGATATCTTTATTTGAAAATAAAAAGTATACTTTTGGTATGAGCAAGCGTGCACAGGCTTCATTGAATATGTTATGTTCACTTCTGATATTAAATATTTTTGAGTGTCACAAAAACATTATATACGGGTGAGTAATAATAATATCCGGCTGGCCGAAAACTTCAGCTCTGTTCAAAAAGTCAAAATAAAATACGTTTTTCTTTTTGAACTTTGTTGAAAATATTCATAAACAATTCAGCCATTCCTTTTCTTTTGGACTCAGCAAACTTTTCAATAAGCCGTTGTTGAAATACTCGCGACAAATCAGATATGAGATAAACTTATTTCTTAATTTTTTTCGACTTCATTAAGTCCACGGAGCAAGTGAATTTACATTCCGTTCGGTAACTTTATAACTTTGAACTCCACATTGCTCGCCTCTTGTGCTGGTAACAATTATTTTGCTCCGGCGACATTTTCAATTTAGTAGAATGTGACTTTACAGGAACGAAACGCCTTGAAAAACAATCTTTTAACAAATACAATCACAATAATCATGCAAAATATACCAGCATTTCGCAGTGTTAATATGGTCCGGGTAAGTTATAAGTATGTTTTTTTATGACGACTTTGATCCTGATCTCCCAGGCTCAAGACTTGATTTTCGTATCGTTGTACTACATATCGCGAAAAACTCCATACACGACCGAATATTTGGCACGAATTGAAATACATCAGCTACATCAAACTAAAAATATATGATGTAATTAGTCTATTATTGTAACAGTTCATACTTAAGAAAAATTAAACAAAAAATACTATATACATACGTTTACCATAAGAAAGTTAAATATGTACTTGATAACGTTTTCCTAAAATAGATTTTTGCACCGAATGTCCGTTAGGTCCAAATACTCTCAAAATACTAGCAAACATGAAGGCCATACAATGTATAAATATTTGTCATCGTCCACAGAGGCGAGCGGTAACGACCACTGTTCGATTCTCTCAAAATGACTATCGAAGCTGTCTCTGACGTTCTTACGTATCTTTTTTCGCACATTTTGCTGGCTTTATGTCAGATCAACGTATTACTAATGGCTTGATTTGACGGGTCACTAGATCGTACACTGACCGATTGCCATCTCATACGGCAAAATATTATGTTATATATATAAAAAGTGCCGACGATTTATTCGCTAGTCTCCTACGATTAAGTTATTAAGTTCATGCCGGACCAACGAATACCAACTCCAACATATTTAAAAGCTACTTCTATTTTTAATTATGTCATTTAGTTACTAATGTTTTTTTTTATTCTTAATTACTCAAAGCTGTAAATAAATTCGACATTCTAGCATAGTATAGTGTGTGATTACTGTACAAAAATAAATCATCTCAATTGAAACCATGCACACACATCACAAACATCATTCTTCAATTACGATAAGCGTTTAATAAATATACGTTTAATATACTAATAGATCAAAGTTGCAAATTCAAGAAGATAATTCAACTCATCTACGCTAAATGACGCAACACTAATTGAATGAAATGATTGACGCATGCAGTGCGAAAGTACTGACGCAGTGTCTTGTAGTAAACAGCAACTCTAGTCTGTAAGAGCTCACTTTGTACATGATTTAGATTTTTTTTTAAATATACTGGCAAGCTATATTATACTTATTTATCTGTGTCGTAATTATCGTTTACTTGGAAAGGCTTCGTGCAAGTCTGTCTAATACCAACCGGTGTTTCTAAAATATAATATTCTGCCGCAAAACAGCAACGATCAGTATTGCTGTGTTCTAGATTTAAAGGAGAGTGAGCCAGTGTTAGTTACACTGGCGAAAGAAACATAGTATATTAGCACCCAAGATCGCGATGTAAATAATGGTTAATATGATGGTGGTAAGGCGGTGGTCACTTCCTATCAGGTAGCCTATTTGCCCACCTACGTTATAAAAAATCTCTCTGATATTTTACGATGATGGTTTGTGGTGACTTGCAAGTTTTCTCTTAGCTGATGAGAATATAAATACTTTATGAAAATGATAGTTAGGCCTTTTGTAAAGACATTTTTCTTAACCTTCTGGGTGTCAAACGATGGACGGCGCGGTTTGTATTCTTACATATTATCACTCATAAATAATTCAGCAGTTAGTCGGTGGAAAACCAACCACAACAACCAGTAAAAACATTCCACTGAGAATTTACATCAGGCTGTAAAAATATTTCTTCTTTTTTCATGCAATTTATATACAACGCCGTACACGGATAAATGGGATAAGGAAGGAAGGATAACGATCGCGATGATAAGGTTTCTGCTAACATGTTATAAGCTGAAACATTTTTTTATAATATAAATATATAAAGGTAGGCGGGCCAATAACAAATGCTCTATCTGCTCGTGGATGTCGAGCCGGAAGAATACTTACGAAATTAATTTCATATACTTTTAATACTCGTAAATATAAAAATATTTTATAGTGGTGTTTTATTCACTCACTCACTTCGAACTAAAACACAACATAATGAGTTGTAACGGTGCGTTCACAGATGGGTGATGCCTACCCGCCGAGTTAGGTAAGCACAAAGTTTATCACCAAAATGACCACAACTAATCTATTATTAATGCCACAACATATTCCATAAAGTATGTCACACTGAGTCAGGACTTTGTTATACATAAATGTTAATTTGTTCTATGAGGTCTTACGAGTCATGCAGTCCCTTATTGGGTACTATAAACCATTTTTTTCATAATATATAAAGTTTAAGGCGCAGTCAGTGCCTCGCGCCATGAAATATGAAAGGCCGGTCGAAAGGAAATTGAACGATTTTGATAAATGACGCGTAATGGGTGAAGACAAATTGTAGGCAATCAATTTTACTTCGATGAGCTCAACAGTGAGGTCGGCGCGTTTCAAATCAATTTTGCACTCGGACATATAATGACTCAGTCGATAATATTAGCAGCTGTAAAGACGAGTTCAATTGAAATGTTCAAAAAATCGGATGAAGCGATACCCAACACAAGTATTGTATATTGTATATTGTATATTAATTTATGAGTGGAAACTTGATTGGCTTGTGATTTAATTTGTATTTGTTAATATTAAGACTTATTGTACTGTTTGTTTCCCAAATAAAATAAAATAAAAAAATAAAAATAAAAATAAAGAAGTCTGCACACTGTAGTTCCTAGGTTCAAACCCGGGTCAAAGTAGTAAATGTGTTGGTGTGTGTGCAGATCAGTCTAGCCTTCCCACTTAAACCGAGTCACTTTAATATCACTTAATGACTAATCAAAATATTTTCGCGTAGGCGTCTCGTTTCAGAATATCGTGGGTGTTGCGAGTGAAGAAGAAAATTACGAAAATGAGTTACGCCTTAAAATGTCTCAAGGTTCTAGTCTATTTCTCAACATCTAATTTTGATCCGTGTAAGTATACTAGTCGAACAGTACTTATTGTATTTATACTTTTCTCTCTGTCAGAACGAAGAGATATGTACACATAAAATAAGTATAACTCTATCCGTATAGAACTCAATATAGAATTAATTGCATTAATAGATCATTCACTCTTCGTCTTCTTGTAGTGAATTATTGTCTGAATATACATTAAAAAAAACATACACAAGCTTTACAAAATCAATACCAAAGCAATTAAAGGGTGACGACCTTGGAGCTGCATTGGACGCTAAAATGAAATTCGGAATCTCCTCCATTATAATCTAAGGGGAGAGAGAAAAAATAACGGCTTTTATGTTAGCGTAGGCACCATCCGAAAAGATCATTAATTAACTAAAATTAAAGCCGAAAGAATTTCAGATGGCGTCCCTTGACGAGAGACGTCTCATTAGTTAAGTAAAAATGAGTCAACTATACGTAGGAATAAAAATGTCAACTCTAACGTCTTAGAAATAAGGTTCATTTTTGTTTAAAGCGGGCATATTTCTTAGAGGAGGAAGCAATCCATCATCTCGAATGCAGTACTCAGACTTTATTGTTAGCGACAGTAATAACACTGCGTTAGGTCCTTGAGATTGACCGAGATGAAGCATCGATCGGGTAATCTGAATACAAGTTAGCGATCGGACCCGATCGTGTTACACAATTAGTGTTCCTGGGAGAACTATGGCCTGACCGTACCTCTAAGTCGACGACCAACGGCAATGTAGACCGGAACTACATATTAATAAACATTTGCCTGGTAAAACATGTACGATTCGCTTCGATATTTATTGACTTGATCGTGTTTTAAACACTACATGAAAAGCCATGTTCGATATTGAACGACACGAAAGCGTGGGATTTGTATTCGTTGATTTCGTGCAGAATGCATTTTTTTATAATATTAAGTTTTTGTGGTAGAATCGAAATCGGAACCTGTTTCTGTTTTACATTTAATTGCATTTGAATAATGACGATTCCTACTTATATTTAAATACTGTTATTTTAGATTTTGATACATTATTTAAAAGTTTAATTGTACCTTTTATATCATATGTAGACGGAAGGGCATGTTAGCTGTCAAGAGACAAATTAAACGCTACCAAGTTAAGTCCCTTGTGACTATAGTTACAATGCCTCACCTCACCTTAAATCGAAACAAAACAATACTAAGTATGGCTGCTTGTCGGTAAAGAATATGATCAGTGGTTACCCAGACAAGCTCACTTAGAAGCCTTACCAATAAAAAAAGTAAAGAAACTTTGACGTCGACTACGTTAAGTGTTCGGTTGGTCGCCTTGTTTATGTCGTTTAATTTAACCCATAGAGTTAATGAACCGACGCGAATAACCAACGGTACTTCTACGTGTATTGAAAATGTGTTTTGTGACTGTGAAATATATGAAGTATCAATTATAAATAATTTAGCTTCTGACCATTGTGTTCAGAAGTTTTCATTTAAATACAAATAAATAAATCATATTAAAAAAAATATACAGGCATATAACGGCTAATAAATTACATTGTTTTAAAGATATTGTGGCGTATAAATTGTCTAATCTAGATCTTACGACACAGGATCCAAATGAGCTTTATAATTCATGTTTTGAAGTAATATTAAAAGAATTTAACAATATATTTAAAATGAAATCATGTTATAGTAACACAAAATTAAAGTTTAGTGACAGCCCAGTCACTGTTGGTATTTATAAAAGTAGAAATAAATTATACGACTTATATGGTAGGCAGTGGAATCGAAACTTAGCCTCTCTAAAATAGGTCAATAAATATTCCAATTTTTTTTAAAAAATATACATTTCTGCTAAGTCCTTATACGTAAAGAAAAAAATATTGAATTCTGATAATAGAATTAAAGCCACATGGGATGTTATTAGTAGTGTTAGTGGAAAACCCAAGAAGGAAATGATACCAATCGAATTGAACACAGGTAGTAGATACACGAGTTCTGAATTAGATGTTGCAAATTTATTTGAAACATTTTTGATAACGTATCCCATAAAATAACATTTCATTTAAAATTATCTACATCAAATGCAGCTAGGTTATTAAATAATAATGTTTCTAAATGTGTTATTGATTTTTATTGGAAACATTTTCTGCAATAGATGTCATAAAATATTTAAAACCGTAAATATTAAAAAAACTAGGGACATATGGGGCATTTCGGTAAAATTTATTAATAACATCATATACGATATCGCTCCGTATATAGCAGTAATTTTTAACAAGAATTTGGACACGGGTTCATTTCGTAACTTGTTATAATGTAGTAAAGTTTTACCACTTTTTAAGACTGGAAACAGAAACTATCCCGGTAATTACAGGCCTATTTCAATACTCCCATCCGTACGTAAAATATTCGAAAAAAATATTTTAAATCATCTTCTCATCCATTTCGGTGCAAATATTTTTCATGGTGAGCAATTCGGTTTTAGAAGATGTCGCTCGACAACTGATGCGGGGATTGCGCTTCTCAAACATATTTACGATGCTTGGGAGAAATCACAGAATGATATTGGAGTATTCTGTGATTTATCTAAAGGATTCGATTGTGTAGAGCACGAAAAGCTTCTTTATAAGCTCAAATATTACGGTGTTAAAGGTAAATTGATCTCATTGCTTCATACTTAAGTCAAATAATCCAGCAAGTTTTCATAAATGAAATAAAGTCTTCTGGATTTACGTTAAAAATGGGTGTTCCACAAGGTTCAATTTTGGGTCCCTTTCTATTTTTAGTATATACATATAAATGATCTTCCTTTCTATGTTAAAGGTATTTGTGATATAGTGTTGTTTGCTGACGATACTTCACTGACTTTTAAGGTTGACAGGAATAAAACTGACTATGACGATGTGAACGGTGTATTATCATAGATACACAATCGGTTTACAGTAAATAATTTAGTTTTGAATGCTCAAAAAACAAAATGTGTAGTTTTTACCCTACCCAATGTTACAAAGCAAAATTATAATATATCTTTAAAGGATGACCCCCTTGAAGTAGCTGATACTACAGTGTTCTTGGGCATAGACTTGGATTCCAAACTTCAGTGGAGTCCTCATTTATCATCCCTAACAGGAAGACTTAGCTCCGAAGCATACGCGGTTAGAAAAGTTAGACAACTAACTGATATTGATACCGCTCGTTTAGTTTATTTTGGTTATTTTTTTTAACAGTATTATGTCATATGTCATATTACTTTGGGGTAACGCTGCAGATATTGAATCTGTCTTTATTTTACAAAAGAGAGCAATCCGGTTTATTTATAATGTTAGAGGTCTCTCTTCGGGTTGTTTTTCCAAAGTAGAAATAATGTTGCCTTAAATTTTCGCGATTATTACACATTGAAATAAAACTAGTTTTAACGGATTTGAATAGCGTATATTAATTACTTTTAACATCCCGACGTTTCGAGCACTTTACAGCGTTCGTGGTCACGTCGGGATGTTCAAAATAATTAATATACGCGATTCAAATCCGTTAAAACTAGTTTTATTTCAAAGTAGGAATACTCACTTTTGCGCCGAAATAATATAATAATAATATCGCGGTGATAATAATATAATGAAATAATAATCGTCATTTTACAATACTTAATTGTTCATTTCATTGTTCAAATTTTATTTTCAAAAGTGCTTGTAAAAGCCTACTTGAATAAAGTTTATTTTGATTTGATTTGATTTATATTAGGTTGGGGAAAAAGTCTGTTCGCATATAGTATGTATGAACTTGTAATAAAATCTCTTTGGCCATTTGTATCTGGCTGGTTTTGGTATCATTAAATTTGTGTGATTTACATTTGTTTTTGTTGTTGTTAAAATGAGTGAATCTAAAGAAGAAATTCGATACATTTTAAAATTTTACTATAAAAAAGGAAAAAATGCAACTCAAGCCGCGAAAAAAAATTGTGATGTTTATGGACCTAACGCAGTATCTGTGAGAGTAGCGCAAGTTTGGTTTAAGCGTTTTCAAGCCGGAAATTTTGATATCAAAGATGCATCTCGCTCTGGTCGCCCTGTTACGGACAAAGTTGATGCCATTTTAGAAAAAGTAGAGCAAGATCGGCATATTAGTAGTTATGATGTAGCTGAAGAACTGGCAATTGACCACAAAACGGTTTTGACTCATTTGAATAAAGCTGGGTACACAAAAAAGCTCGATATATGGGTGCCTCATGAACTCACTGAAAGAAACCTAATGAACCGTGTACTCATTTGTGATTCTTTATTACGACATAATGAAACCGAACCATTTTTGAAGAAGCTGATAACTGGTGATGAAAAGTGGATCACATACGACATCTACGTGCGAAAAAGATCGTGGTCAAAGGCCGGTCAAGCTTCACAGACTGTGACAAAACCCGGATTAACTTGCAACAAGGTAATGCTGTGTGTATGGTGGGATTGAAAGGGCATCATTAATTATGAGCTGTTACCGCCCGGCAGGACCATCGATTCAGAACTGTATTGCGAACAATTGATGAGATTGAAACAAGAAATTGAGAGTTTTCACCATGACAACGCTAGACCTCACACATCTTTAGCCACTCAACAAAAATTACAAGAGTTTGGCTGGGAGGTATTAATGCATCCGCCTTATAGTTCTGACCTTGCACCTTCAGATTTTCATCTGTTTCGGTCTCTGCAGAGTTCCTTAGGCAGTGTCAGGTGAACATCACGAGAGGACTGCCAAAACCAGTCGTCGTGTCGCAGTTTTTCGATCAGAAGCCCCAAAATTTTTACAGCAATGGGATCATGTCACTACCAACAAGATGGCAAAAAGTTATGGAACAAAATGGCGCCTACATACTTTAGTCAAATGTAAATAAACTATAAAAAAAACTTTTTGAATTTTCATATAAAATACGAAGAAACTTTTTCCCCAACCTATTACTTAGAGCCTATTTCGATTAAAGCATGTATTTGCTCGGAATACGTTATAAACTTTTAACACAAATAAACCAAACAAAATCATAGCGATTCTTTGTCCGTTATCTTTATATCGTATTTTTCGTACTCAACGTCAATCGGAGAGAGTATTACGTTGGGATAGCTGGAAGCCATTACACGAACACAGTGTTCAGTAATTCGTACGCTGTAGCTGTCACACTGACAACAGATCGACGCAACTACTATTGTAATATAATTAATTCGTACACTTATCGCCGGTGTTTGATCTCCGATAGAGTATACTAATACATTATATTATATACATATACATATTATGTATTAACCATTCCTAATAATTATAGAAATATCGTTAATTAAGAGATATCTGTGTGATCAATACGTGGACAGACAATCTAAATATCGACTGCAAAGATGTAAGATAGCGAATGATAAAGTTTAGACTGAAATAATCTGAGCTGTTCGAGGTTGTCTAATAAGGTACCTGGATCAAGTCTTACAACTGAAGAATTCGTTTGAGCATTCGCTTGGCAACCTTTGTCAAGTACTCACGTATCGGAGCTTTGGTTTTTCAAACATTGCGGAATATGTGGCTACATAGCATAGAGTGCTGGACTGATGATCTGAAAAAGGTGACAGAGATTGATTGGACGCGGGAGCGAAGACGTATGTATGCAAATCAGAATGTCTGCACGGCGATCAGAAGGTCTGATCAGCGCAGCTGTGTTCTTGAACACTTGCACTGCTCTATACTAACTTGTGCAAATGTCTTATATTTGAAAATAGTCACTGGGACTGAAACAGGTCAGGAATACTTTTTCTTATAACTCGTATCTTTAATCTTTATCGATTGAATTTACATAAAATATATTGACATTTTTCTCACTTGAAAACCAGCAACAAAGAGATTATCGCGCGCAGTAGCCGTTAGCCTATTTGCATCTTAACAGCCTTTCTCATCTGCAGGACGTGCAAGTGGCAAGGAATTCTGCAATTAGTGTAAAATCCACATTTAAATGCTAATTTCATCATCAGACGCTCACTATAAAGAAATATTATGTACTGCAGTACACATAGCTCGTAATGATAGAACGAGTCTCACTCATACCGATAAGTAATACGCTATTCAATAGTTGAGATCAGCTTTCAGAAAGCAATAATGCATTTCTTCAAGATATGATGTGTATCTAAATGTCCCACAACAAAGCGAAGGCCTTCTCTCGAGGTTACACGTGACCGTGATCGTAAGAGCCTCATTACAGGATATAGCAAGCTGAGTTTGAATGTGATTCGTTTGCGTAAATAATATATAATGCTTCGTACGGTGAGTTTACATAACGTCATGGATTAAATTCTGAAAAACATGCACACGACCCGTTGCGCAAGTTGATTATTTTATACATAGTTTTTCAGTCGTTAGAGAATACAAACCTGTTTAATGGAATATTTCCCTGCATTTTACATCTGTAAAATCTTCGAAAATACCTATTTAAATTACATGATATAAAGGCCATATTATATTAAATACAGAATATATTTATGGTACTTGATTACATAAGGATCAATGCTAGATTGCCAAATATACTTATATTTGGCAATCTAGCATTGATCCTTATGTAATCAAGTACCATAAATATATTCTGTATATATTCTGTATAATTAATAGATCTGTAGACTTCTACAGATCTATTAATTAGGATCAACCAGCGTTTTTCACGACATCACTTTAGAAACCTCTAAAATATTCTGTATTTCTCTACTTCATTGTGCAAGTATTATATATAAAAACCTACCTCATGAATCAACCTATCAAATGAAAATTTGACTTACGACTAATCTATCACAAAAATTCAGCACCCTATCTTTCGACGACTGAGATCAGAGCAACGCGAAGCTTTAAAGCGTTTCAATTATCCGCTTTCAATTAAACCGGTGGGTCTGGCGATTTCGAGAAATACCGCCCTTATCTATCCCTGTAATTAAAATGCCTAACGTACACTTGTTGAAAATGTCGAGGAAATCAATTCTTGCAAGTTGGAAAATTTTGCAGTTGTTTGAGTTCGAACGCGGTTAAAACTTAAACATTTGCCCTGAGGCATAAGTCCTGATTGAGAAGTCCCGTGTCCTCTTTTATAAAAAAAATTGCTCACGCAAGCCTTTGATAATCAATTTTAACGCTTCTCAGCTCGGCGATCAGATCATTCACGACGTAAAGAGGTCAGAAGAAGTATGCCACAGTGACGAACTCCGCATTAATAGTTTAAACCATAATGTAATCACTCGATGTAGTTTGGTTTTCATAACAATATTTTTATAGAAATTTTAGGGGCGTCGAGCAAATCCGAAAGTAAATTATAATTCGCAAGATCAAAGCCCCAACTGAGGCCGAGAAAACCCGCACAGACCGACGCGCCTCTGCCGGGCTCGCGGTTTACGGTTGCCATTAAAATGAAACTCTGAGAAAGATTAAAATTTTAATGATGCGAATAATTATGAAAACCCGACGAAAAAAATGTATACAAACAATAATTAAAAAAGCTACTGCACAAATGATATTATCTGCGTGGAATATTAGCGTTCGAATCCTATTAGCATTGAACCGCAATTCCGATACTCTGAAGAAATATTTAATCCAGCGCCAATTACATCGGCAATACTTTTATTTAATAAATACTACAAAGTAAATAAAATATAACTATTATTCTTTAAATATAATTCAAGCCTAACACATTTTTTTTATCTTCACACGGACGTGAGTTTGCTTGCAGTGCGAAAATTGATAAAATATTACCAATGAAATCAGTGAAACGAATTTTCTGCTACAAGCAATGATATTTTTTATGGCATAACCTTAGCCTTGTCATGAAAAGTCATTAAATCTCCTCGTGTGTTGTGCCATTCGACTTTCTCTAATGAAATATAAAAGAAATATCGCATCGCTGACATTCGTATTTGTATAACGATACTAAATTTGATTGATTGAGAACACTCTGCTTCCATTTGCGTGGTAGACATACATACGTGTCTATATGTCTAGCTACTCGTATGGAGCACCGAATATTGTAATCTATCAAAATATCGTGAACGAAATGACATAAATATTCTTATAAAATTATGTTCAGAAACTAAAACCGACTACGAAAAAGCTCACAACATTTTTACATATAAATTTAAAAGTACTATTTCCGACCGACTGGCCGACTGCGACCGACTTTGTTCTGCATATATTTTTGTATTCCTTTTATTTTGAACTTATATTATGTAGCTTACAGAAAATGTTCAAATAGAAATAAATAAATGTATAATATCCTTTTCGATATCCATTGATTTGATATTATATTTAGACTTGATGAATTTGTATATTTTTTAGTTGTATGTCTCTGACATTTTGGATTGCTAACAGCACATACTATTTAGTATAAAGATAAGCTTACGACACCTTATTTTAATTACATACATAGCAAATAAGCAAGTATATAGATATTTTTTAAAAATAATGTTCTCAATGCCACACAACCGGTGAAATCAATAAAAAAAATCAATTTGCTGTCTTGTTTACCGGGCCCTGTTGTTTTAAATAAGCAATACAAGTAGTATTTAGACCGTAACGTAAAGCAAACTACGTGTTAGTGACTTGGGGCTGGGCTGAGCTGGTCTATGGCCGCCTCTCCCTATAAGGAGACGGTTTGCCACACTGATTCAACGCGGGCTGGTATATACACATGTCCTGTCACATGTGTATATACCAGCCCGCGTTGAATCATTTCATTGAAATTCAACACATGCAGGTTTATTCGCGGTGTTTTCCTTCACCGCTGAGTACGAGATGAATTACGAAAAATTAAAAAATTAAGCACATAGAATTTTAGTAGAGCTTGCCTGGCTTTGAACACACATCACTCAATTATCGATTAAAACGCACGCTTTCTAACATCGGGCCCATCTTAGCTCATGAAACCTTAATTATAGTGAAATATATCCTTAGATAAGTATCTATAATATCTCAAGTCTCATCGTACATAGGAATGAATTAATCTCTAAACACTCCACCTCGCAAGTAAAAGTCATTAACTGCCGTTTAATTTGTGGATCAACATCAAAAGTTCAAACCCTGATCTGAGAGATCCGAGAACTTCATTTCCGTTTCACAAATTATTGAATTATTAACCAGACATATATATATGACATGAGACATGCAGACATATATCCGAAGGCTGTTTCACAGGTGTTGACGTGTTATACTCAAGCTTATTCATATAATTTTAGAGGTATTTATTTTTATTCCATATTAGTAGGAATGACCCGACAATCGTCGCTTATGTTGAAGGTAACATACAACTATTATCAAATAATATATTTTAATTATATACTTGACTTCATTTTACATTCATTAA
Organism: Vanessa cardui; assembly: GCF_905220365.1. Lineage (NCBI taxonomy): Eukaryota > Metazoa > Arthropoda > Insecta > Lepidoptera > Nymphalidae > Vanessa > Vanessa cardui. The sequence continues at coordinate 183,722 of NC_061124.1, forward strand.
ATTTACAAGTAACAAATAGTTTGGAATCTAGATTTACGACTAACCGAAGGAGCGACTCTTATTCAGTATTTAATCTTTTTCGCCAATTACAAACAACTAATAATTAAATGCAATTGAATTGGTACACGCATAACAGTCCGAGCTCCTCAATCACCCCAATACGTAACGTACAGCATGTGACATTTTCCCACTATCTCCATATATTACACAGTCGTTCCGTCTAAGCTTTGCAATAAACACGATGCATCGTCAAGGGCGCCGGCGTACGTGACTCGTGGCTTATTACCGAGTGTGCGCGCAATAATGCGGAGTGCACTGCTCTGTAGCCGGGACTCGGCGAGTGCGACGCGATAAATGGAGATAGATCTCTTTACGATGCCTTATTCCGCGAGATATTGTCATACGAACACTCGTGCAACTACAGCCACCTGGACCCAGGCGGAGGACGGCCGTGACATGATAACCTGCAAATAGTTTCGTTCCAAAATTGAAATCACTTAATTCTATTCCCGCATTCGAAGCCCAGACTGATATTTACCGTTTTATGTGAATATTATACAGAGGCCATTTCTTTTAGTGGTGTCTTTATTTTCACGCAACTATGAAAACGCGAGACCCACTTTATAACTCGGCGTCGAAATAGATCTCATAAGGAAAATATTGCCTGAGAAATAGAATACTTTATATTATACAGTGCCGATATTTATGCAAACGTTGTTAGGTGTACAAATAATCTTCCTTTATAAGTTGTGTACTCGATTGGGTTTGTACATACCCGTATACCACGAGGCGGCTAATATTTATCTAAATAATTTTCTCTTGCCTTTACATATATACTTCAGGTTTATTTTCATAATATTTCGTGTAAAAGAACAAGATTTATTTGATGTTGTTTTTCAAAAATAGGGATAAATATATGAATAAGACTTTTTTTATAAATGAGAACAATGGATTATGTACATTTGTAAAGAAATTGCTTGAAGTTAGCAACTGTTGGTTTGCATGCTGGATATTAATTCAGTATTATAAATTATATTATACAACCAGTTATTTACCCAAAGGTTGCCCGGAAGAGACCGTGTTTTAGCGATAAGGCCGCCTGTTGCATTCACGCAACTTTTGTTCTATCCGTAAGTATAATTTAGTTTAAAGTATTCGTGCAACAAATTATAAAAATAAATCATTTTCATTTAATTAACGAGCAAATGAAATTTAACAAAATGAGTCGAAAAGAGTAGCTACTGAGTGTCTTGTTGGTGTTTCCGTCCCGCCATCCCTGTGGTAATGTTAAATTCAAATTAATCCTGTAAAATGACGATCAAAGAATGTTTGTGGATCAATTAGTGTCAATTAGAGCGCGGCTTATAATTCACTGGGATTGTAATTTTGTTCATCTGATCCCTTCGAGAGCGAGATGTCTTCAATTAAGAGCGCCACATTTGCGCTACAAAACAACCTTTCTTTATATATTTAAAAAAATGCGTATCTTTCAAGTGTATGGATATGAAGTTATTCTACTATCATATTTACAAAAATATATATCCCTAAAAATTTAAAAATAAAAAAATTTTTTTTCTTTATTTGGTGTACCAAACATTTATAACAATTTTATGTATAGATCAAAGAAAAATGTAAAGTCTTCGCTAAACTTTATTAAAAAAAAAGTACAAATTAATATTTATTTAAATGAAAAACAACATACTACATAAAGGTAGAAAGCCCTTTACGTAAAATCGATGAAAATTGCAGCTTTTTTACAAAATGTTGTCATGTCATTCATCATCGTCATTTACATCATCAGATATTACAACAGGATCCTAGAATATAGGAGGATATTTAAAAAAAAATAATAACCGTTTTACTGTTAACGCATGATTTAAATCCAACCTGGTAAGGGATTGTCGGTAAATCTTTGATGTTTTCAAAGTTATGAACGCTCGATGCTAAAATTTCCTACAATCTAAGAAACATAAACATACATGTGAAGTTTAACACTTCGTGAAAATAAAGAACTTAAATGAAAACTTCCATGGAAGCTTCGATACTTTCAACCAATCTTATGCCAGAATAATTTTGTTTTAAGGAACTTTGATGCGAAGACGATCTTACGAAACCGATTAGAATAATTAATTAGAATACTCAATGGATTTACTAAGGTAACAAGTGTGGCTGTTCCACCGCGGGAGCCGCAGGAATTAATTGTAAATTTTGTCACTAGATTATATTTATTAAGTCTACAAATTAACTTTACTCGACAAGGAGTTTAACAGGTTTTTTGGAAGCTCTTGAATACAATTTAATATTATAACGTGCAGGCCCGATCGAATCTACGGAGGAGGCACTCGTACAGTCTTTGCAAATCTCCGTAAATATTTCCACTCAAAAACTTCGCTTCGAAAATTCCCAAGTGCATTATGTCCATCTTCTAGCGTACACGTGTACGTGCATCACAGAACAAACGTAGAACATTTGTGAAAATATTCTTACAAAGAAAGCGTAATAATATAGAGCACATTTTTAAGCTTAAACTTTATGCAAATATCCCAAGAAATATTATATTATATATACACACTTACGAGTACACAAAACTCCGATATTCAAATCCTGTGGTAGGCCAAAAAATACTAATGAAAATATTATAACTGTCAAATAATTTCCAGCATAATTTTAAAATATCTGCCAAATTTTATAGTAAAAATGGATACCCCGAGAGGGTTTATTTACTTGCGGAGTCAGAAACTTGGCGCTATGAGCGTGTGGGTATATACACTGATTACCACAGATTCTATCAAAGTGGATTAATGTTACTATGAATATAAATAAAATTGTTTAAATATTCTTACAAGCATTACGGAGGGAGTATCGAGCTTAAAAGCTATAAATTACCAAACCACTAATGTATTCGTCGATGACATTATTGGTTTACCAAGACGGCACGTCACCATATCATCTACGAAGACGATCTTTGAGAATGACTAAAGCAGTTGAGTCTATAAGGATACATTTCACAATAATTCTATACGATTTTTTTAAATATCTGATGATATACGAATTACTGGAGAATACGAGGTCCTCGCAGAGCTGAACAAAGCTCGAATCAAACAACATTAATCGCTGAACAAACCTTCCTTGTCCAATCATTAGGGTCGGAAAGTTCGGGTCCCGAACTCGGAGCAAATATTGGTACAGTGACCACCAAACAATGTTAATTGTAATCTCGTCGTGAAATAGAAATAATTTGGAAAACATCATTAACCAACGTCTAAAAGTATGAAGTTATTATCTGTTGGTTTCTATTTGGGGTAAATTAATTATATTTATACTGTGTGACTGTTTATTTTATTTGAGAAAAAGTCTCGCTGCTGAGTTTATGGCTAGTTCTTCTCTAAGAATCCTCGTTTTCAATCGATTTTAGCGTCACACAATAAAATTATCTTTAAGACACAAATTTAAAAAGATTAAAATAATGATTGATTGTCACTTCTCTGTATATAATTCTCGGTACTATGATGTATGTTCATAAAATGTTAAGAAATTTGATATATTAAATAAAAAATATTGGCTTTGAATTATATGACCAAAATGTGATACAGAGAGAATTTCAGGTAAAACCTGTGATTTCCCAAACTTGGCCAAATACCTTCTCTCGTCTAGAATAGAAAATTTGGAATCTAATCCACCTCGCTGCTCTAATAAAGATTATCTTTGTCCGGTAGAATTGTATCCGATAAATTCTTGGAGATGTTTTCCTTTGTCGAACAAGAGTGAATTGTGAGCTCAAATTAGAAACATGATATCTCAGCAGTATTTGTCCAGGTTTGAACCCGCAGTAGTCAAACACAATGCAATTGTCCTACCATCAGGCTTGTACTCAATTAATTATAATAAAGATTAATTCCGCTATAAACTGGCTATTTAACCTCGGAACCATCCTATTATCCGTCAATCTCTAATATATAGTTGGAATATGTTTTCGGGATAGCGTCGAGGTAATTACTACACAGTTATCTAATCTCGCGGCAAATGAAAATACAACCACAGATAACAAATGTGAACATAATAGCAAAATAATACGAGGCTAAGCGCCGATATCCTGTTGCTAAACCGCGTTCATTGGCCGTGTGCGCCGCGCCCGATAAATATGAATAGAATAGAATAAAACGATTAATTTCGGTATCTACATTCTACAACAGAGCCGCTCAACTGAACTGCCGTTTCCAGATAATGCGCTGTCAATGGCGTTATTAAATACATTGTCAGAGCTTATTGACAGAGCACGATCAATGCAGACGTTTCAATTTCTGCTAATTTATAAACGTTACATTCTTACCTCAAGCACAAAGTCAACAAATCAAAAAACTTATTATTTTAAATTAATATTTTAAAAGTAGAATTTAGTGCAAGTCTTTCTGGGTAGGTACCACCGAGTCGTCATGTTCTACCGTCAAACAGCAATACTCGTATTGTATTGTTCCGGGTTGGTGTGTGAGCTAGCATAACTATGAGACAAGGGACATAACGGCTCAGCTCCTGTGGTCGCCGTGTACTCGTCTGCTTGTCTATGTTATAAATTTTGTCCAGTTCGTGTTATTTAAATTAAAATAATTCATAATTTTTTATACTTCGGCTGCCTCTCATGCTCTGTAATGCATTGACCACTCAGATCAAGGCTAAATTACTTCTTTCGACTTTGATCAATGTACAAGCTGCACAAAAGTATTTCAACAAAATCTTGCAGACGTGACTAAAACCTTTATAGCTGTTCATATAAAGACTCTCACTAAGCTATAAAATCAAAGTATTTGAACACACGAGTATAAAATGTTATTTACATTTAATTACTTTTCAGATTCACTGTTGCTCATTCAATCGCGTACAGAACTCGATCGCATACAGAACCCGCCGCCATTCTTTTGTTGTTTTAAAGCTCAGCGTCTAATGTTTGGCGTGAGATACCATTTAGAAATAAAATAAAACTCCCCACAGCAGTGCGCCGCCTATTGTATGACGAAAGCACTGTTCCAGAAACGAATTCCCTGCAATAACAAGACTATTTTTTTTTAAATAAAAGATAATTTAAGAGTTTTCTCCAAGCTCGTTTAGAAACTAAAATAATTATCTCGGAGCAATTATTCTTATAAATAAGTATTCAAAGCCCCACCGGGCGATTACCACCTCTTGCCTCCAGACTAATATTTATTTTAGTTCGCGGCACCAGCCGACCAATGTTTTGATGAAGTTATTTGCAAACGAATTCAAATATTTGCCGCCAAACTTACAATAGAAATAATTACATTTTCACTCGGAGTTAATATCGAGTCAAAATAAATCTGTAATTACCTATGTATTTTTATTACAGCCAGCATAATGAGCACTTTTGAATCATTATTACAAGATTAAATGAAATGTAAAAGGGACGCGGGTTCGTGACGTAGATGATTTAATTTACTCCAGTGAGTTATACAAACAAATGGAAAGTCCGTGCACCGGTAGAGATTCTCCATTGATAAGTATTTACGGTTAATTTTTGAATAGCGTGCATGAAAAATTAAATAATTCTTATTTTGAGCGCTTAATCGCAGCATTAAACTTTATTAAAACCATATCTAATCACGCAATATTTATTTACATTAGTCTAGTCTAGTAATCGACAGCGTTCTCCTAACAATAATAATCATACATTTTTAAATAACTGCGTAGTGATAACGCCGGCTGGGAATGTAGGTGAGGCATGCCAGCCACATTCCCCTCCGCTGTAAGAGAAAGTTTTATTTTATGCAAAAAAATTAGTAAATCGAACACTGAAACGAAGCAATTATGTTTATTCTCACTACAAAATAAACCGTAACAAATGAAACTTGTTGCAGATTAAAACTACTTTCTTTCAATTCTTTGCTATCGAGAATGTTGTAGATGTTTGCGTTTTCCGTTACGTCGATGTAACTTGATTATTTACAATCTGATAGAATAATCTATACAATGTTATTATTCAATACAGGATTATAAAGGTAAAAAAAAAGCGAGGAGCTAGTGTTTGTTGATTTCCAAGCATATTATTATTATGTATAACATTATACAATTGTATTTAACTAATATCATTTGAATTTTTAAATGTTGAAAAAGAGTTACTACTGATTTTCTTGCCGGTTCTGCTTTCCGAACCGGCGGTTAAATGACGATTGTGCTTCTAAAAGCCTCCTTTAATAAAGATTTTTTTTATTATTTGGAAAAAAACTGGTGAATTATCGCTTTAAAAAAAATGTTATTATTAGCATATAGTCTACTATAAAGACAAGAAAACAAGAGTAAGAACTTAAACCTGTTTTAATTGTTGTCATAGTGAACTAGGATCAATCAATTATCAGTCTACGGCGTAGCATGCGTAGCTCCACTAAACGTAGGGCTTGCGTTTAAGTGAACTAATTGAAGTAGAGTCGTATGTTGATGGGAACTCTTTGTGACTACTTCATCAGGAAATTGGATATTTATAATTCATATCTATAATATAATTGAATAGATAAACAACTAAACAATCTATCTATCGGCAATTACCGCGAAACAAAAATATCTATAGGCGGTGGTAAACACCAGGTGGTACCATCAGGTGCCTGGCCGCAAAATAATCCTTTCAGCGTTTTCGCTATACAAATATGTTTATATTAAAAAAAACAGTCCGTGTATTTGGTTTAATAAAAATAAGTCGTCGCTATTCTAGGAACCCTCGTTAGCTGCGAAGGCTTTTGTCATGCGAGAAATTAACACAACTTTGGTTCTGTTCTGCTAGTCCTTCTCAGTAGTGAGCCATGCGGGGAATTAACAAGATTTTCCTTTACTACCTGACTCACATAACTTTGTCGTTCAGACCTGCGGACACTCTGAGGTGTTATCATTAGAAGAGTTACACACACGAGACTGTTTGCTACCATTCGTATTCTCCGATCGTCAAACCCGGCTCGACACGACAGTTTCCTATTAGATTAGCTGACTAATTCCCTCTGTCTACAACGGTAAACTAATTTAAATGTTCAAAATAGCACAATTCTTCAGTACAGGGAGCAATTAATCCCTCCGTTAATATACTTTGCCATTAATTAACTTACGCAATTTTGGCCAAATTGTACGGGTGCATTTATCTTTTCATTTAGTCACGTGCACATATTTTCTCATTAAAATATACTGCTGTCATTTGGGACTCTCCTGAGATTAGTCAATTATTTACAAAAGTCATGAAAAAGCTTTTGTACAACTTTTGTTAGATTCTTGCAATCGTTCTAGAAATATCAGAATGATACGATTTGTCTGATTATCTTGCTACTTATTAAATTTATAAGAACATACCGTTAATGTGTAAAAAGCCTAAACTTTTTAATTTTTTTTTTTCATACGTATTTACTAATATATACTTATTACTTTACTAATTTATAAAAGTATTACAGAAAAATTGCATTGTGTGGTATTGACGTCAAACTCATCTTGTGTTGACTTTATTGTACGAATCATAGTCTGCGTTAATGTATCAAATAAAGTAACAACATTATCATAACTACCAAATTCGAATTGTTTTCAATGTTTACCTTTACTGCGAAGTGATCTCTCTATGATTCAGACAACTGCTTCATCACATTTTTCATTCACATTCACTAACCTAACAACACAACCAATTTAATACGCCTCGAATTTATTTTAACGAGGTCTTCTTATAAGTAATATAATACACAACTTGATTCCACTGATTTAAATATAGAACCAATTAATCTTAAATTTTTGTATACTTACAAATAGGTATAAAACTATTACATACTAATTCTATTAAACAACTAACTGGCACTCAGCCCAAATCTACGAAGTTATAATCTGATACTGTCCTAAACTTGAAACTTTAAAGATCAAAAATTTTAAAGTGCGCACAGTATAAGTAAATCGCAAAGAAGATACTTAGTGTTAAAAAATTTCGATCAAAATAGGTACACCTTATTTAGACAGGCTCATGGAAGCACTTTTGAATAGTCATGTTACAGTATCGAATAAAAAATTAAACTTCAACCCGCTTGGAATACTATATTTTTATTGATACGAAATATAAAAAACATAAAAATTTGATACAAGATCTAGTACACAAAAACATATTTTGTATCAAAAAAATAACGTTTTTGTGTTGTTATAGATTCTACTGAGGATAATAGGCAAGAATCTCGATAGTCACTCTTTCTTTATTTATGGTATTCAAATAATAGTAATAATATATTTATTTGGAAAAGTAGTAACATAATATTAGTGTGAACTAACCAGTAATATAAACAAATGAAGTACATTATTCGGCGTACACCGACATCTAAACTAGGCCAAGCCTAACCAATAAAAACCACAAAATTTATCTTTAATCTATACATATAATAAAATTGGATTGTCTGTTTGTATATTAAAATAATTGTGTTTTACTAAATTTATATTATATATGTAGAAAACATTTTTTTTTTAATTTATCTGTCTGTCTGTTTATTCCGGCAGCTCGACCGATTTTGACAGGACTTTCACTGGCAGACAGCTGCCCAGCCCTCGCGCTACCGTCTCGTCGCGTTCCTCCCACCAACGACTTAATATTATAAAAGCTGTCTTACATAAAACTCAACAAATATTAACTCGACAGATTTTTTCACACATCTTTTCTTTCATAAGATTCAAATTTATCAATACGCCAATTCATATATATTTAATTATATTCCAAGAATCTTCAATAATCGTAAAAATAATACTAATAAAAACAAACACTGTTAAATACGCATTTATTTAATGTCCAATACTACTTAATACGCTTCACTTTAATTTACGATATATAAATTTGTCTCATAACACATTACATATTCTATCATACATTACATTTAAACTTAGTACATTACATATTTGTTACTGCGAACCAATATACGAAACACTTGAATTAATATACGTTTGATTTATTTATTATACTTTAATCGCAATTTCACAAATTATCAACACAATCACAATCATTAGAAATATTCGACCTATTTTATAAAAAATAAATGATACCCAACACTAGTTTTACTTATATCCAAAATTCCGCTCCTGCGATGTTCTCTTCACTAGAGCGCCGAAGTAAAAGTGCGCTTCCCATCCGTCAATCACTTGAAGAAAGATTGCTGCAGGTGTCGCCACTTGTCGAAACAGGCTAGCCAACTTTGCACCGAATATATTTTTATTAAGTTTTATTTTAAATGGCGACAACATCCGGCCGTCCTGCATACGGATTCGTCCTCGAATACGTCGTGGTTTGATGCAGGAGCTGAGAACATACAACATTATACGGTCAATAAATTTATTACGCACAGTATGTAGTTGCTTTACCAGTGTATACGCTACTGGTATTATAATATGTATTCTACCAGAACTACCGAATGCCTCGTGAAATGTCTTAACGTGTCTGGCTTTATCAATGGTTTGAACTGTATGATGTACCTTATCATCAGTTGTGTATCACCATTAACCCCGAGCCATTCCTTACCAGGGAATTTACACGTTATCCTTGATTTCACGCTACATTTTCGTATGTTCGAAGCGAATACATTAAACCATAACAACAAGAGGAAAAAGAAAATAAAATAATAAATCAGTTATGACATAAATATTACAATCATTAAATCACCTGCAAACAGTAAAACTATTAACTATAGTTTTATTATAAAAGATTACCTCACTTAATTTGACTCGACAACATCCGGTTTATCTTCATTATTTATTTGGATCCATGCTTTCATATTTTCGGCGCACGTTATTCCCGTGTACGGTTTGGTGCTCCTTTCGGATCCTCTCATATCAGCAACTTTATAGCGGTCATGTCCGAGTATTTCTGTTACTTGAAATGGACCTTTATATATAGGCATTAGTTTCGTGCTGCTACCATCATTAGACTGGCTAGGGATTTTAATAACAACTAAGTCGTTAAGTTGATATTTTGTGGCTTCTTTTCGCTTTATATCAAAATATGCTTTTTGTTTTTCTGCTTCTTTCTTTATGTTCTCGTCTACCATTTTTCTTAAGGAAGTTACGTCAACTGAACATTCCACATTTTCGTCGCAATCAATTTTATCATTATCCATTTGAATTCTATATCCAAAGAAAACCTCGCTAGGTACCGCTGCGGTTGTTCTATTTACAGTACTATTTATACCTTGTTGAATTTTCGTAATATGTTCGTCCCACTTACTATTATCAGTATTAGCTCCTAAAGCCCGTAAAGCTTCTAAAATTGTCTGGTTATATCGTTCTACTTGTCCGTTAGAACGAGGCATAGCAGTGGCAATAATATGACGTCTTATATTTTTATCATTACAATATTTTGTAAATAATTTAGATGTAAAAGCACTACCTGCATCACATATAAGGCGTTTTGGATTACCGAATACTTTGAAAATTTTGTCTAGCTCATTAACTACAATTTTACTCTTTGTATTTTTCACCGGTACAATAAAAACAAACTTTGTGAAAGAATCAACTATTACTAAAAGGTATAAGTTTTGTTTAGTAGATTTTACAAAAGGACCCAAATGATCCAAATGAAGAGTGTGGAATGGCATAGCATATTTCGGAATTGGGTACAATTTTCCAGGTTTTTTACCGTGTACATTTTTATAGTAAATACAATTTAAACAATTTTTAATATATTTTTGCACAGTTCTTTTTAGCTTAGGAAACCAATATTTCGAACGAATTCGTTCTACCGTCTTGTCAACTGCAAAATGACCTATATCATCATGGTTTATACGAATTATTTGCCAGATGCACAACTTTGGTACAACCCATCGCCTACCATATTCTGTTCTACGAAACACTTTATTACCTAATAATTCATATTCTTGAAAAATACGCTTATTAGTTTCGGCCTCACCTGACATTAAAATATCCCTAATACTACATATATTGGGATCTTGTAATTGAACCGCTAAAAGCCAATCACTTTCAGTTATAGTCATAACCTTATCTATGGATTCTAAATTATCTTTCCCGATCGGGTTTCGGCTTAATGCATCGACATGCTGCATTTGAGAACCTGCTTTATGAACAATATCGAAAGTAAATTCTTGAGTTTGTAAAACCCATCTACTAATACGTGGTATAATATTTTGTTTCGTTAAGGCATAGCGAACGGCATTGCAATCCGTAACAATTTTAAATGGATAACCCAATAAATAATGACGAAATTTTTGCAAAGCAACTACGATTGCTAAAAGTTCCAATTCAAAGGAATGATATTTCTTTTCTTCTTCAGAGGTTTGGCGACTGTAAAAATATATGGGTTTTTCACCATGTTCTGTACTTTGCACTAATATACAACCTAACCCATCGCGACTTGCGTCCGTGTATAAAATTGTAGGCAATTTGGGATTAAATATATTCAGAGAAACATTATTAACTAATGCATTTTTCAAATTCGTTATAGCTTGTTCTTGTAACGCACCCCACTGCCAAGTTATATTTTTTTTTAATAAACTCGTTAATGGTTTGCATAGTACGGCACAATTTTTTATAAATTTTCTAAAATAATTTATAAGACCTAAAAATTGACGTAATTGATGTATTGTCTTTGGGATAGGAAAATTTTGAATCGCCTTTAGTTTCTTTGAATTAGGTTGTAACCCCGTTTCTGATATTTCATATCCTAAAAAGGTTATATTCTTTCGGAAAAAAGTGCATTTATTTAAATTTATAGTTAAATTATTTTTTTGAAATAAATCTAATACAGTTTCTAACGTAATTATATTTTCTTCAAGTGTTTCTGAAGTTACTAAAATGTCATCCATATAACAAACAACCCTACCAAATCGAAGATTACCTAATACCGTATCCATTAATTTTTGAAAGACCGAAGGTCCGTTACATAGCCCAAATGGCATTCTTATAAACTCATAATGTCCGTCTGGCGTTACAAACGCAGTCTTATGTATAGAATCTGCTTCAATACCAATTTGATAATAGCCACTTTTTAAATCCAGTGAACTAAAATATTTACACCCTCGTAATCTATCAATAAGGTCTTCAATTATTGGCATTGGGTATTTGTCCTTAACTGTAATTTTATTTAATTGCCTATAATCTATACACAAACGCTTTTCTCCATTAGCTTTATCTACTAGTAACGCGGGGCTCGCATAAGGAGAGTTACTGTTACGTATTATATTATTTTTCAACAATTCATCAATTATTTCACGAGTAATCTTTTTTTCTGATTCGGACATTCTATATGGTCTTTGACAGATAGGTTTATTCGAAGTTAACTCAATACTTAATTTAACAATCGAAGTTTTTCCTAGGGATGACAAATCTTTCGATATACTGCGTGGATACTTATCAAAAATATTCTTTAAAATATCTTTATATTCTTGGCAATTTAAACCAACATTATTAATATCAATATTTGAGACGACAAATGACTGGGCCGGTTGAAATGTTAAAACATTACCTATTCGTGTATACATAATACGTGTATCTTCCGTAAAGTTTCTACCGATTAAAATATCACAACCCGACAATGAATCAATAGCATACAATGTTAGAGGAAGTTCAACTTGATCTACATTAAGAATGGCATTTATAGCATTAGTGACTCTGCTAGTAGTATCGTTTGTAAAACCTTGTAAATTAATTGGGAAATTTAACTGATAAAAGTCTAATTTATTCTTTTTAATCCAATAATAAGTTACTAATGAACAGTCACTGCCCATGTCAAAGAAGGCTTCAGTTTTTACCCCATTTAATATTATTTTTTTGTAAAACTTTTGTTTTACTTCATTACGGACTACCATCTTAACTTCTGCGTCTTTTTCAGGCTTGGGTTTTTGTTTTAATCTACAAGCTAATTCAGTATGACCTAACCGATTACAATAGGAACATTTAACTTTATCGTTGATTGTACATTCGTGCCGTTTATGACCGGCTATGCCACAACGATAACAAAAAATATTTTTATTACTACCCTCTCTTTGAGTATTAACATCCGCTTTATTACTACTATCGTCTTGTAATTTTGATAATTGTTGTGTGTGTCGTAAATTTTGCGGTTTAGAAATAGAATAATTTTTATGCGATAGTTTCTCTGAACTAATATAAATTTTGCCGTGTAAAAATGAAGCTAGATCATCACAATATTTGAAATTACCCGCTTCAGCAGCTGTGCTAATATTCGTGTCCCCGATGGAACCTACTACTATTGAAATAATATCTTGTTCCCTAAATCCTAATTGTAATCGATCAATTTTACCCTTCTGCTCAAAATAGAATTCATACAAGGATTGATTAGGTACCGGCTTTGTATTTATTAATTGATTCAGTAAGACGAACATATTACGTTTGATTTGAAATGTATCTGATAAAGTATTTCGCCACTGTTTCCACCGCCACGTGGTCCAATTAACTTCGTTCTTTTGAAACGAGTCTAACCAAGTTTTGGCAGTGTTTCTCAATTTTTGCAAGGCCTGATATTTCGTCATATTATCTGACCAACCAAATGCCCGAGCATTTGCTTCTACTACGTTAATCCACATGTCTACATTATCTATTAACGGATCAAATTCAGGAACCACTGATGATAAAACAACATTTTGACTCACAGTTTGAGACCTTTTCCGTCGTTTTGTATCCCCTCTGCGACTATCCAGCTCACTACTGTCGCTGGAACACGAAGAACTCGTAGAACTTGAACTTGGCGTTGCCGCTCTTCGTGATCTCTTATTATATCTCTGCTTCCGGTTACGAGGCATGTTGAAGGCGTAAGCACAGGAACCACTTCTGATAAAAACAAACACTGTTAAATACGCATTTATTTAATGTCCAATACTACTTAATACGCTTCACTTTAATTTACGATATATAAATTTGTCTCATAACACATTACATATTCTATCATACATTACATTTAAACTTAGTACATTACATATTTGTTACTGCGAACCAATATACGAAACACTTGAATTAATATACGTTTGATTTATTTATTATACTTTAATCGCAATTTCACAAATTATCAACACAATCACAATCATTAGAAATATTCGACCTATTTTATAAAAAATAAATGATACCCAACACTAGTTTTACTTATATCCAAAATTCCGCTCCTGCGATGTTCTCTTCACTAGAGCGCCGAAGTAAAAGTGCGCTTCCCATCCGTCAATCACTTGAAGAAAGATTGCTGCAGGTGTCGCCACTTGTCGAAACAGGCTAGCCAACTTTGCACCGAATATATTTTTATTAAGTTTTATTTTAAATGGCGACAACACTAATTAATTAACCACCTAAGCATGTTAGCTAATTAGCTTACATGATACGGATGCGTTACATAATCTTGTCACATCGTAGATTACTCGACACTGAAAGTTGTATTATATAACTAGGAATTGATTGAGTCATGTATAGAACTGATATAAAATTTATTTTCATGAACGAATCCATATCGTACTAACAGGTAGAATGAAAAAAACATTAAATATTAACAGTTTTCCTGCCTCGGGTTCGAACCCACACTCATCAGTTTCACGTGTTCTAAAGAATATCGAATTTAAATAACAGCTTTTAAAAATAAATTAAACTTTTTAAACATTATTGAATAAATGTACTCTCGATATATCGATAAGTTTTATTAAAATAAAACATAAATCCCTGCATAAGTATTACGATTTTATTTACCTACATAGGTATAACAAATACCGACATAACCCGTTTTCCAAACCATACGAAGGTATGTTGACAAATCACAAACATTGCTCGTTCACTACACATATTTACTAAGTTAAAAATATATTTTTTTTTATCACACGATTGCAACATATTTTTTGTTCAAATACTGATCCAACCAATATAATTACATAATTCTGTGCTATGACTCGAATTGTAGAAAACTATTTATTTAAGTTTGAATTTGAATTGTATAAGAGCGGTTTCAACCCAGGCCTTCGGGATCTAACAGACCAATCAGCGACCCAGAAACGTATACGGTACAATAAATTACGGCTTTCACTGGCAGTTACTACAGACATTAAGCTATTTTAATTATTATTACAGTTATTAAATACGAGATATTTACCATGTTTTTGGTGAAGCTCGATATTTCGACATTATCTACGAATGTCTTGTTCACGAGACTAAAGTTTGCGGCTAGATGTTGATAATGTTAGAAGTGTCCATTTCGGACTACCGCCTTTCTCGTACGTTTTCTGCGTAAACACCGGTCACCACTACTATTCTTGCTTTTACCCCTACCATTGTCACTATTTATATTTATTTTACGCACACTCGACACTCGATCCCGTGTTTTAAAATCTTATCTTCAAACGTCAATCTTGAAACGTCGAGCTGCTAAAAATTATAAGTAGAGAGCTTTCGAGCTATTTTATCACGCTGTTTCAATGCAGGTTGGATAAACATATGACAGGTTTCCTCTGAGGCGTATTCATTGCCGAGCACGAAATCAATTTAAGCATAAATTGAACCCGCACTATTCGATTAAAATTCGTATCGCAAAACAGAGCCATCGCGACTTAAATTAAATTTTTTAAATTAGTTTCAACATAAAGTTACTTTGGTCCTTTTCTGTTTACTCATTAATACCAGACGGGACTCGTTTGATACAGAACTTTTTCATTTCATTTTTCTGGTGAAGATTTTAGAGTAGTTTTTTTGTAAGTAAGGATTAAATATACTTTGCATATTCTTGTCTCAAAAATGAGGGAGTCATATATACGAGAATTATTTGACAAGAGTTTAAAATAGTCAATTACAAACAACACCAAAGTCGTATATTTTTTATTGTTTCTTTTTTTACAAGAGGAAACACGATGTTACTCATTAATACAATAAACATTAATTAAAATTCTTTAATTGCGCGACAGTTGACGACAGTCGTTTGCTTTTTCATAATAATGTAAATATTATAAATGAAAGGAATATTTCTTTCAAAGTTAATGACGTTAAAAAGCAATTATGTTTTGAAAAAGTAACGGAGTCACGGAAGTGGATGGTCTCGAGCGTTGCCCGTAAATTGCTACAAACAGCGGAGACGGCGGACCAGCTCGCTTCCTTCACGTCCTGATGAATCGTCCATTGTCTCCTTGTCTTATTGTACCTTATCTATTATTCAGACCTTATGTTTTATATTTTCATAAAAGTGTGGAGGAGCTATTTTTACGTCGAAACAAATAATTTAGTAGCCTCATAACCCAGCAGGGCTGCATACTTCGAGATCTTGGGTTCACTGCTCACATTGAGTCTTAATAGTTGTTTAGCCTATACGGTTAGCTATTAGATTTTCCTGAGGAGAAAATTTCAATTTTCATTTAGAAATCTGGAACCCGTCATATGTTTATCCCGATTGACAATTTTATGAAAAAGTCAAAAGTCTAAATTTCATATAGAATTTGAGGTCAATAAAGAAGTAATTATTATTACGTCTGTAGAAGTACACTGTCACAATTGAATAAATATTAATTTATGTATATGTATTAATAATATGTGTTAGGAGTTATCGAGTCAAATGACATTGGTAGATGTCGTTTGAATAAATACTTAATCAGGTTCAGCTTTGTGCCCGTCTTTGCCGCGCGACCGGTGGACGACACGCTCACTCGTTATCCTACCGCTAATCAGCAACGCTCTGTACTGCGGTGTTCCTTTCTGATTGTGAGTGGGGCAAGTGCAATTATAAGCAAAGGGGATATGAGGTCTTAGATCCGTAACTAGCAGTTTATCGCTATTATACTTGTTATTGTTACAACATAATCTTAAATATCCCTATAAAGTATAGTAAATATATGTTTCTTGTCTTCCATCTGTTTAATATTGCATGAATATTACATAGCACTAAATGTATATTAATATTATAAATGTGAAATTAAGTCCATCTGTCTGTCTGTGAAATGATATATCACGACCCAAACGCTGAACCAAATTTGGTGTGATACAAACTTGAACTCCAAGAAAAGGCTACTTTTTTGCCTAACACATGACAACCAACACCATAAAACAGAAGCCGCGGGCGACTACCAGTATTCAATGAATATTAAAGAGCAACATTATAAAAAATTTAAGTACGTTATTTAATTAAGTAAAACCATTTTAAATCCAAACAGTAACAAGTATTATAAAAAAGAAAAGGCGAACACAGCTAATGTAAAGCATTTGGAGCGTTCACGTCTCGCTTGCGTATATAACAGTATACAAAACGAATTTGGAATTAAAGCCGAGCTAGCGAAATAGCGACTGAAACCTCACAGGAGCTGCGAGCAGAGATACGAGCCGCAACTGTGTCGTGTAACGTCTGTTACATGTCTGAAACCAGAACTAGAACGCCTACAGCTGACACTGCGCTACGGTCCAGCGATGCCATTCTGTGAGTTTATTTCGCGCGGCACGAAATGAATCCTATTAATAATTGTAATCATTCAATAACATTTATAAGATCAATACAATCAAGAGTTGGATTACGGTAATCCTCTTGATAGACAAGGAAATCCTCCTCAAACATTAGTTAATATAACATAGATCTTATATACAATGATCTTAATAAAAAATAATTAGTTTAACTAACTAAAGCTTTTCGAAACTTTCTAAATAAGATCTTGTTATATTTAACTTAATTTATGCTAGTGCAAAAGTAACTCTTGACTTTCTGTTGCACTTTAACGGATGTGCTACTGAATAGAATTTAATGAAATTTGATATATTTTTTTATCTAAAGCTTACGACTACCCCTCTCACATGGGGCTGAAGCCGCAGAGAAGTGACCAATGACTGTGTAGTAATTATTGAGATTAGTATATCTGACTTGTTACTAAAAGTTATCAACTTGTCAATCTTGTTGTGACTTAAAGCTAAACTAAAGTTACGTAGCATTCAAAGCACATTACAGATGCAATGTCTCGAAATGTTTCGGACTAAACTCGTAAATTAGACAACTTCGCTCCCGTTAATTGAAATTGAGACACGGGAGTAATCAGCCTCTCCAAAAATCTCTCAAGGATTTAATTAAATGGCAAATAATAAGCTCGTGAAATTAATTAAATTAAAGATTATACCGTCTTTACGCGTTGTTTTTTTTAATTAAAGTCCCCCGTGACGTTATTTACAGCGGCTTCTGCGAGTCGTTTTGTTTGTAAGTAACAATAGGGAGGTGGCAGGCGTCACGTTGTTTAAAAAACAAAACATGCCAAGCATATATTTCGGCCTCGGCGTACTTATCGTTATTAAATGAATATATTTTATTTGAACTACATAATAAAATATATAAAGAATGTATGTAAGTACTTCCGGTATTAGCGTGCATGCGCTAATTCTGTCTGATACAAAAAAATAAATGCTAAATGAAAAGTTGCATAATACAAAAAGACGTCTATTTTTATTGTCACTTGCGCAGTCAAATGTTTAAGTCAGTTTATAGCATAAAACACATCTTCGGTTTCACTAGAAGAGAACGAATGGTAATTCGAGCTTGAGCAATTTCGTTTATTCGTCGAGGAAACGACGGTAATGACGTCAGCGTCTCGATCACTAATCATTCTTAAGATTTTTTCCGTTCGAAGAAAGGCTTTTTATGTGCATAAAACCTCTCTACAATTACATTCTCGATTGAAAACGAGTAAATAGGTTCGACTCTACAGTAAGCCAGGTACTTTTTTTAACAAGGCTTTTGTTCATCAGTTAAGGTTCCGCATCATTCGTGTAATGACAATATCCACTCGAACTCACCCCGGCCATGGCGACCAACATTATGGTCCGATGGGACGAGCGGCATACGTTATGTCTCGTCTTGATACCTGTTAGTAAGATAGACAAACGAGACTGCCAAATGATTTAAGTATATTCAAATTAAATACATTAGATAATTAGTCAATTAAAAAATTGTGTAGCTTATGTTGTATATAGTACTCTTCAATGGAATGGAATTTGAAGTTTGTGAACATTATTTTGTACATTGCCGTGGCATATTTGTATTACATTATATATTAAGCGCAGGCAGTTCTAGTCATACATAACATCTTAAAAGTTAATATCTCGGCGCCAATGTCTATGTCGATGGTGACCATTAACATGAGGCTCATTTGCTAGTCCACCTGTGCCTATTTCATATAAAATATTTTAGATATATATCTCGAATCAGATGTGGAGCCGGAACGAATCAAATTCCGTGCGGGACAAACAAAGATATTTATAAGCATTCACTTGAAAAACGGAAAGCGAAACTGGAGTCTGATAAATTCCATTATTCAGTAACAGATTCACTATAAGTTCACTTATCTTTGTATCACGCATGAATGCGGTGTGCCAGAGTCAGGCATTGCCATTTATTTCCAACCTTTACTACAACTACGGCTACGAACAAAATAAACGTCACGGGAAAAACAATAAAGTGGGGACATTACGAGAATCCCGAGAATATACATTTCAGGCGCGCTATCAGCGCGCGTGCCGACGCGCCGGCCTCAGATAACGAGCGCCGAACCGCTGGAACTAACAATCTATAAAGTATCATGAGCCTCGAATCATACGTTCTTTACGTCAATTATTTCGAGAAGCGATAGCATTCAATTTATGCCCTCAGATTAAGTTTCTCCTTACTTTATTTTTTCGTCTCAACTACATTTATTTACAAGTTAAATCTTATGCAAATAAATAAAAAAAATATATTTAAAAGTATAAAATTTATATTCGGAATATATTTAAATACGCATTTATCGCGAAGGAAACGTAAGTAAAGCACTCATAACAAGCAATATCGATAGACGTGGACTGTTGTTGGTGGTTGCGTGAGACTTTCTGCGCAAGCGCAGCCGGGCCTCAGTGTCTGAGATGGTATCGTTGATGACATCGATATACTGGTACAGAGACGTGAAGACGCTAGTCGAGCCTGCTGGTGGTGTCTCGCTGTTCTGTGCACATTGCACTGGCCCCATTGATGTGACTCCAACCTAAAAAAATACGGATCAATTTACCTATACATATAATAAAATTGGAGTGTGTTTGTAATATTAAAATAGCCCTTTTACTCAATGCATATGCACACGGTACATTTACTAAAATAACATTTTTTACAATTTTTGTCTGTCTGTCTGTTTGTTCCGGCTAATCTCTGGAACGACGGGACCGATTTTGAAAGAACTTTCACTGGCCGTAACTTATATTAGGCTACAATTTTTTTTGTAGTTAGTTTAATTTTAAAGTTAGTTTAATTGAAACGCATGCCAAGGCCACGGGCACAGCTATAGAAAATATAATAAAAAAAGAAAATTACTGGTAGTTTCCACTTTCAAATCAATAGATCAATGATTATATCAATACGTAAGTCTCTTAATATGGGGAGATTAATTACATGAAATTAGATCATGAATTAAAAATAGAAACCACATAGGAAATCGAAGTATACCGGCACGCCATTATACAGCACGGGCCCGCCAGAGTCCCCGGAACAGACGCCGCGCGGCATCCCAGCCTTAGCGACGCCGCACACGCAGTAAATCCAGTCGTTTCGCTCGCAGCCCACCAGCCGCAGCTCCACCGAGAACAACTCTTCACCCAGCACTGCCCTCTCCGTGCGACCGAAGCCGAGCACCTGGGTTTTTACAAACTTTTATTTCAATTCTGTTGACGTGTTTTCGGTCAGTCAGCTCAGCTGATTGGGCTGAGATTTGCGAAACATATTTTTTACTTAAAGCCGAGCTATTTATAAATCAACTCAAACGCCCACAGTAGCTCATTTGGCGGTGTGCATATAGCGTATGCAATTCAAATTAATGTTTGGATTTGCGAAAACATTTTTTATGCAAAAAGTTCTCATCGATGCATAGCAGTATTTGCTGCAAACTTACTCGTAAATATCAAATTTTAAATGCTACAGATTTTAAAAAGACAATACATAAATTTATTGGCATTTTCAATTTAATGGAATTTAATATGTTGTATGATTTTTTTTTTATATTACCAGACGTTTTTAAGAGCAACTTCTGGTGATAGTATAGTATAGTGCCCGCTAGGGCAGATAACATTAAAACTATTGCCTACGATAACGTATTACCTGCACCTCCTTGTCGTGCAAATCGAACGCATTGTTTGATCGCAAGCTGAACAGTATGCTGGGATTCGAAGTAAGTCTCATTTCATCCCGCGTGCGCACCAAGCCGACGTCATTTTGTAAGACGGTCACATCCAGACCTCGACCTTCATCCTTCTGCACAACTACAAACCTATCAAATTTAGACATCACTTATATTTATTCCTTTCTCAGAATAACAATTAAATAATGAATTTCTTAATAATAAAACCATGGTTAATGCAGTCAGCTGCTGATAATTTCGACAGGTGAAACGGTAATATTGAAGATAATATTCATGATATTCACGGCATATGAATGTAACGAATAATCAAATTAATCATAACTCACTTCGGATGCTTGTAAAGAAAATGAACCGCTGTAACATTCCCGTCGTTAGAAGCCGGCCTGCGTGTATTGTACTTGACGTATGCAAGGCGCGGTGTGACACAGTGGGCTGCTGTGATGACCCAATGTGGAGTGACGATAGTCGCAGTGCAGCGGACTGACCAGTATCTGTCCAAAAGAGCGCACACTGCATTGAAATTCTTCAAATCGACTGCGGAACCTCCAAACACGCGGCGCGCGGAAGCGCCGGCAAGTGTCGGCTCGGGGTCCATGTCCCGGAAAAACTTATGTCTCGTTCCCTTGTGTACCGTCTCTTGAAATTCCTCACCATTTTTGACTTTGTCTTTATCTAAAAGAGGTGACTCATTTTCTGGTAGCGTCTTCATTGAAATTTCTAAAAATTTCAAGGCAATTATTACTAGTAGACCTAAAAATATTTTCATTTTTTACAATTGTTTGTATTCATCTATCAAAATTATTGCGTCAAAAAGTTACTTGGCTCAATACGTCATGGATTATTTACAGAAAGAAGATTTTATATTTTTTCATTTTAATTGTATAAACGACTCGAAGAGAGGAAAAGTTTTCGTTTCAATATTTTTTACTCAGAACTTTATAAAAACTCATTCTAACTTTGGTTTTTTACGATTCAATATTTTAGTGCTAATAAGCAAAATACCTAGAACATAAATTAAAAGCTGTACTCTTGTTTCCAGATGGACGTGACAGTTTGTCCGGGCGGCGCGGTGCGCTAGAATGTTGCCGATCAGAGCCGTGCGCTGGCGACATGAACCGGTCGGCGCCTCTCGAGTGCGACACGGATGTGGGCGTGCCCGACTCCGACAAGCTGTTCCGGTTCGTGGTGCACGGGGTGCTCCTCAACGCGATTGGTGCCGGCGGCCTCCTGGGCAATGCGCTCTCGGTGCTGGTACTGTCACGGCCGCAGATGCGCTCCTCCATCAATTGCCTACTCGTTGGCCTCGCAGCCTGCGACACCGTGCTTATATTTACATCAATTCTTCTCTTCGGACTCACAGCGGTGTACCCATACACGGGAGCTCTGAGATACTATTATTACCACGTATGTCCTCATCTAACGCCCTACGCCTATCCACTGGCAAATGTGGCGCAAACGATGTCGGTCTACCTCACACTGATAGTGACAGTCGAAAGATGGGTGGCCGTTTGTCATCCCTTTCGAGCGAAGGCGCTCTGCACTTCGTCCCGAGCGCGTTGGTACGTGCTCGGGACTGCAACATTCGCTTTCGCCTACAACGCGCCCAAGTTCTTCGAGGCAGAAGTAATAGCCGAGGGCGACCCCGAAGCCGAAGAAATAATATACTGCGTGCGAGCAAATGTGGACTTCCGCACCGATAGATACGTGGCGGTGTACATACACTGGATGTACCTAGTGGTCATGTACATTGTACCCTTCTCCGCCCTAGCAGCCCTCAACGCTTGTATCGTCCGACAAGTGCACCGCGCGCAGGCGGAGCGAGCGCGCCTGTCCCGCGTGCAGCGCCGTGAGCTGGGCCTGGCCACCATGTTGCTCGTCGTCGTTCTAGTTTTCTTTCTCTGCAATCTGCTGCCGCTCGTAACCAACGCTTTTGAAGTATTTCTCGGAGATGCGTTTGACAATCTCGATCCACTGGTAAAGACGAGCAATCTCCTAGTGACGATAAACAGCAGCGTCAACTTCGTGATCTACGTCATTTTCGGAGAAAAGTTCAAGCGTGTATTTCTCAAGATTTTTTGTGCGGGGCGAGTTCGGCCGCGAGGGCTGCGGGACTCGCCCGAGCACACGCGGGACGACTCGTTTGCGTCGTGCGGGGAGCGCATGTCGCTCCGGCTGGCGCGCAACGGCACTCTCCGCCGGTCGGAGATGCGCTCGACGCGCGTGAGTCGGCCTCGACGCGCCGCCTCGCCCGCTCCCACCGTCTACTACCCGGCACCCACGCCCTCCACCGATATCTCTCTGGCTTCCACCGATGCACCGCCTTCCGCTGTACGATGGAACGGAAATTCGAGGCTGCACTTCTGACGCCGTGAATCATAGAGATTCTTTGCTCACATTTAATGTATGCGCTTGTAAAGATAAACTACCTCCTATAGTGTTAAAAGTGAAGTGACAACGAATGTTCCAAAATTAAAGTGAATCGTAGTTCATAAGAAACTTAAAAGACAATTACATTATGTATCATAATTAATACCTATTATGCTGAGACGCTATGAACTAACCTGTAATCTGGTTTGTAAAATTATGTGACAAGCATCTAAATTTTAAAAATATCCATATGAAAACATTTATTTATAAACTTAATATCTCGAATATTAGAAACGACAAAAATAATATAGACACTTAAGAAATTGTAATATTTTACCGACATCTGTGTATGTATGTATATATTAAAATGTAAATAAGGCATTCAATTATATTTATAAGATATTCCGAGATAATCGACAGCGGCCGCGCTCTGAGAGGGCGCCCGCGACGATGTTGTATAGTGTAACAAAAGTGATTGTGTCATGTTCAACATGGTTCTCAGTTAATTAAAGATCATTTAATGTATCATATCGTTAACAGGTATTTCTTTTATTTCCCCGAATCTTGATATGTTACCATTTTAGTAAATTATTTTTAAAGCTAATTGTGAATGATACACAAGGAACGTTGAGAAGCGAGTTTGCTCAACTTCCAGACTGCAGCAGGTAACGTCTCACCTCGATGCCTTTTTAATATCTCGACCCGGTGTCTGAACCCAGAACCTAGGGACCTTCGGCTGTATAAACTTGCTACAAAACGACGACGAGACGAGTAAAGACTGAGGGCAACACACTGTGTGATACTCTTTGATATCAACATATAATCGTTTTTATATTCGTTTCTAAATAATGTTAAACATTAGCTACAGTTAACTGCTTACATTATATGTAATGAATCTCTAATGTTGAAAAATTATTATACAATTGTTATGGCAGTTTTAATTGGCTGCTGTGAGTACAAAATGTACAGTCGAACGAACCGAACGCAGCAAAAAAAGATCCTGATTTCTTAACGGGAACTATTTTCGAAATCATTCATTGTTCTTTATATAAAAACAATTACTCGACTGAGTGATTTAATATGGAGCGTTTATTTTCAACAATTAAAAGTAAAAGGAATTATTATGCGTAAACACTAAAAAAATGTTCTCCACTCACCTGGACGAAAAGATCGGACTTCGGTCTTCGTTAACAAATATAGCAAAATGAATTATAATTAATTAACTTAATGACATGCACGTTTTATTCCGAAACTAACTTTTCGTCATCCAAGGGAAGCTGCTCTTATTAGTTGCCTATATAGCCTGTCGAATTTTCTCGGCTCGGAGCGGCGTTGAATAAGCTTGTAGTCAAGAACAGTCTAATGCCCAATTATTGATGAGGCAGTTTCGCTCGCCTTATTATCCCTGTTCGTCGACCGACGTCGACTCCGCGGTGTCTTTATCTTTAACACAAGTTCCAACAGGGATTATGCCAATATGGCGGGTAATTAATCGATGATGCAAACATTGTACATGTCCTTATAATTAAATTAATTACTGACAACAGACTAACGTGTCTAACATTGACTGATATTTAGGGACCACTGCAACAGCTTTTTTTCAAATAAACAATGGCAAAGTTATTCTTTTTCTTAGATATTAAATTATAATTATGTACAGGACCGGATTATCAATTAGGGCATAAGGGCAGTGTTGACAACACCCGCCGCTGGCCGGTGTATGGCCGCTAAGCAAACCAAATAATAGGAAAGAATGTCATTATATTCATTTGCAATTAAGTTGTTACAGACGACATCAACGTAATATAGGAAAAAAAAAAACATTCTATAAAATATTACAATGCGGTACAAAATATATCTTTTAGAAAGTAAAATAATAGTGAAGGGGCCCGAGGCGCCTTGTAACATGGTTTTTTCTACTTTGGTCATTAAAAAAAAACAGTTATCCTCCTCGGACTTTTTTGCCGATTCGTCTTAGTTCGAAGACAATTATTTCTGAACTTATGGCAGATTTTTTCATTATCCACTCGATAAGCCTTGCAACTAAAATAAATATTCAGTGCATCCTTAGTTAATAATATCCACAAAAATAAATCCAAATCATTTCTTTATATCACACATTCTTGAAATACCAACATTTGAGTTACGTCGCTTCTTTCTTCCCGGTAATAGAACTTACCAGAAATACTTTAATAAAATATGTTATCGTACATAATATATGATAGTTATATTCCTCTTAATTAATCAATACATATAATAAAATTATAAGAGGTCGGCGTCTGTACATGGAAGATAAATATGAAAAACTTTATTAGGGGAACTTTATATATACTATAGAACCCAAAACAATGGTTTTTAGAATTTTTGTCTGTATGTCTGTTTGTCTATACGTTTGTTCGTTCTAATCTCAAATACGGCTTAACCTAATTGAAAGCGGTTTTCACTATTGCCTTGCGGTTCTCTGGAGATAACATTTGGTCTTTGTTTTTTTTCTATCGGTTCATAAATAAAAAAGTTATGCCAATCTAAAGAATCTCATCATCACAACAATCAAACCAAATTGAAAATAAAATTCCACAATTTATCAATACAATTTAATATATTGTATTTATCGATTGGTTTCGATTGGTCAATAATAAAAATTATTCAATAAATTCAGTAAATTAATTAATTGATAATTGTTTACTTTAACTCCTTGCAGGTTCTGTCTCTGATCTCTCTCTCTCGACGTGTATGTGGGGTGTCGTTTCGTATGCTTATGAGAGTAGGTCGTGAACTAAAATTAAATACTCGCTCTCAGGGTCTACCCCTGCATCGAAGTGTACGTGTAAGTCGTTTCGCATGCTAAAACAGTGAGTAGGTATCGTAAATTAAAATGAAAATCACTACATACTATAAAACAAGGTCGCTTTCTCTGTCCCTATGTCCCTTTGTATGTTTAAATCTTTAAAACTACGCAACGAATTTTAATGCGCTTTTTTTAATAGATAGGTTTTTTGTATATAATACATAGACAACATAGTAAAGAAACACTGATAATTTTCAACCGACTTCCAAAAGGAGGAGGTTATCAATTCGTCTGTATTTTTTTTTTTTTTTTTTTTTTTTTTTTTTTTTTTTTTTTTTTTATGTTTGTTACCTCATAACTTTTTACTGGGTGGACCGATTTTGATAATTTTTTTTTTGTTTGAAAGGTAGTGCTTCCCGTGGGGTCCCATTTTTTTTATTTTTTTTTCCGATGATGGTATCCATGTGAAAACGACATAAGTCTTAAGTTTGCCTTATGTATATGCGCGACAAATAGGTGAATAACTGAAAATCACGTTAACCAATTTTGAAAATTCTTTTTTTATTATAAAATATATACTTCTAGGGTAATTTGGTGAAAGTTTGGTAAGGTTCTGAGCACAGGATCCATGACAAAGTAACGGAACGGAAGGGAACGGAACAATTCTGAGGAGCACGTTAGCGATACTCGGTCGAATCTTTTATTTATAGGTTATTTGGATATTTGAGTCACCTTCCGTAATGTGGTTATGTTTATGTAATTATCATAGTCGAATATTATAATCAACTAGCTACCCACCCCGGCTTCGCACGGGTGCAATACTGATACTAAATATACTACAGAATTTGTTTATATACGACATCACATCGCAAACTTCTAAAATTATCAGTGTTTCTTTACTATATTGTTCATGTATTATATACACAAACCTTCCCCTTGAATCACACTATCTTTTAAAAAAAACCGCATCAAAATCCGTTGCGTAGATTTAAAGATATAGGGACAGAGAAAGCGACTTTGTTTTATACTATGTAGTGATGGAACTCCTATACGGCTCGCACTTAGGGTGCGATATGGGGCAGAATTTCTTACTATCTTTAATCAAATTTTGTGTATGTGATGTGATGTCATATGATGTACGAAATATTGTTGGTCTTTTTCAAAGTTTTTTTGCTGAGTTCGATTACAGCTCTTTCGAGGGATCCTTGTAGCTTACGCCGCGTGACGTATTAAATCCGCATTTCCGAAAGTCTATTTTTGCTTTATTCGCAAGTTTCCTTTAAAAATTGTCCTCGAAGTAGTTTCTGACTCATATAAACGGAACGCTTAATCTATCCATATTAAAAAAAATTAGTTAGTCAACATCAGCTTCACTTAAAATCAAAAAATAAATAAAATTTTAACAAAAAGAAAAACCGACTTCAAACAAAACACTATTTTAAAACAAATGAATATGCACGAAAAAGTAAGAAAAATAATTGCGTATTCAACATATTTTTTAGAGTCTTCCTAAGTTAAATGAAATGAAAAATATTAGACTACTTAAAAGTCGATTAACGATTATATCATGTAGTTATAATTATTGTTATATTTGGAGTCGGTGTCAGCCAATAAAACCCTACAGTATATCTATCAAAAAACATTACGAGAATACTTTAACAAATATGATTTTTACAAATTACCTTTTACACAATAATATACTGGATCAATCAAGGGGCTCGTATCGCTTCTTTCTTTTGATTGTTGGGGCAAGGGCACCGTGGCTGACACCGGCTCCAAATATAACAATAATTATAACTACGTGATATAATCGTTAATCGACTTTTAAGTAGTCTAATATTTTTCATTTCATTTAACTTAGGAAGACTCTAAAAAATATGTTGAATACGCAATTATTTTTCTTACTTTTTCGTGCATATTCATTTGTTTTAAAATAGTGTTTTGTTTGAAGTCGGTTTTTCTTTTTGTTAAAATTTTATAGAAGTTTGTAACGTGATTTCGTTAATAAATAAATTCTATAGTATATTTAGTATCGGTATTGCGCCCGTGCGAAGTCGGGACGGGTCGCTAGTAATAAATATATTAAAACAATTAAACATAATGGATGTAAACATGCGAAGAACATGTAAAACTTTTCTCAGTAATTACAGGGACAGGGTGTGAGGTTTACCGGTAGCGCCCAAATAAGCAGGGTTAACGACGTGCATCCATCTCTTAAATTACAGTACAACGGGTACAAACCGTGTAATTTATTTATAGAAATTACAGCAACACGAATCACAAATAAATAGAAACAAAGCTCGATCAGATCTTCGGCGCTTTGGAAACAATAGCCGAGTAGATTTTCATGAACATATAAGGCATGTAGGGAACACGAGAGTTTTATTATTTCATCAAAGTAGTGAATAAAAAGGAAAGAACGGAATCCTCAAGCTTAGACGTCGAGGCATTCATTACGAAAAACTCATTAAGCGGCTCTTGAGGGTGGAAAGCACTTGATACCCCATGTTTGTGCGGAACTCGAGGTTGCCCGCGTCACCGCCATCCTCCTCATACTTTTATGACTTGGACTTTTATACTTAACTTGCAATTGTTAACAAAAAAAACACGAAAGTCGTTTATAGCAAAATTAGTGGCGTACAAAAGTTAACAACTGTAGAAACGCAGGCGCTCAAGGGTAAGATAAGGTACCCATACTAAAAACCAAGTCTTTAAAATCATTCTTTGTAACAGGCGTCGGAACGGTCACAATTATTCGCCTCAATAGCCTGAGATGACCGGCATACTATTCAATGCAAAGCCGAGTTGTTTACTCGCAACGCCGCCGGTGAGGGGTCGGTTTAAACGCGGTGTCACTAAGACGCGGTTCCGCGTGTTCATCAAAAGTCTAACACAAAATTCCTTCTCAGTCTACAAAAACAATTCATGACTAGTAAACGTTGACGCTCATACTCATTGCTGCAGTGTCTAAACAATGAGAAAACTCGTAAAATATTTTTAAAAGCAATCAGTACGGGTACCATTACATTCGCATTAATTCTGGGAGGGAAGGGTTATCTTGAAAGTAATTGGCACCATTTTGCGGGCCCGGGGGCTTTATTAAGCCAGCAACTAAATGAAGAAATACCCTTTTGAGGGCAACCATTTCTCTTCATTGAGATTTCTAACCACGAAGACATTTAAGCCACGATGAGAAAATAGGTGTTTTTTCGATAATTTTAAGAAAGCGCCTGATGTTATTTTATTGCAATATTTAGTATGAACGTAGAATTGAATAACATAAAGAAGGTAGTCAATTGTGTTATTGTGTAGAGACTGACAGTCTATACGGTTCAATAATAGCCCAAATATTATCTTACCTATGAAGTACTAGTAGATATGATTAATCACACTTTGAATACGATTTTTATTTGACTTGACGCTCGTCATGATAACTAACGACGTAAATTGAGATCACGTTAACATCGGCGGGTAATCCTATATGCCTATTCCCCAAAAGTATATTCATACTGAAGCCTCATTTAATTTTTTTACAATTTTCATAAAAATATTTTATAAAGTCGGTGTAAACTGTACATCACGCAAATTACTCTCACTATCATTCCTAAGGACTTCCAGTTGTATATAATAGTACCTATTTGTATCGAGAAAACCTTTTTGAATATTAGTAAACTACAAAACAGTTAAATAAATGTGTTACTTTGTTGTTTCTTGAATTACTTGACCTATTTTTAAGCTTGCAAGCAACTTGTTTTACTGCACAGTGGAAATTATCATAAAAGGTAATTATATAGTCTATTGCAATCACTAGATGATAAAAGCCAAATAAAAAAAATTTGACATCGAATCGACACGACATCCTTGCGTCGAGTGCTTAAATAATCTATGTTATTATATTAAGGATTTTCGAAAAAACGGCGCTGAAACATCGTTGAAACTTTCATAAGAACTATGGAAGTAAAATTAAAGTACATATAAGTAGTTAAGTTGAACAGTGTTGTACTATAAATAAAAACATATTAATCAGGAACTAGAAGCGCACAATATACCTAGCGAATACGTTAATCTTAGGTTTGTGAATATTCATTCCTTATTCCTTATTCGAATAGGCTATATATAGAACGCATCTCGAGTAGGCAGAGAAGGTAGGCTGATTTTAAATGAAATAAGATTAGACTATGTTTAATTTGACACAAAAATGAAAATAAAAACTGTTCTCGTTGTGGACTAATAGAACTACTTAGCTATCCTGCGCAGTTTAATTTTAAAGTTAACAAATCGGCAAAGGATTGAGTTGCGTTATGAATTAATTACATGGTTTCTTGTATTATTAATTTCTTTTATATTATCGTATTCGACAACTGTCAGTCTGCTTAATTCCTTGAAATAATTATAATTTTAAGTTACATTTTAAAGTTTGACACAAATATATGGATATTTAATATTTATCCTCTGAATTAAATTGACAGTAGCATCTATTACTGTTTAAATCTTAACTAGAATGATAAAATGTTGCTGCTGCTGCCAAAAAAACTACTAATTTATGTTATATATATAATTTTATATATAATAATATAAATTAATTTAATTTAATCGTTCGTTTTGACTTGCCACAGTTTTCAAAGCTTTTTTATTTCTACTCTTTGCTAAAATACAATATTAATGGTTCATACTTAATTTTTTTGATTCTTAATTCAAGACATAGACTAAGAAATAAGAAGACAAGGAACGAAGAGATTAAAAAAGAATATCACGACACTTTGTGACAGCTAATGTCATCAGTGTGACCAGCACATTTACATTAAGTCTCCCTGAATTCAATTTGATAGCATTGCATTTAATTCAACGCTGCAAAATAATTATTGTAAAACCCGTTACGTCAATGTTCACAATGCCATTTTTTTACAAATTTGCAATGAATATCATAGATAAATTAAACCTTTAATCAATTATAATTATAATGTTTGAATAGAGTACAAAATAGTCTATTTTGATCATTACACACCTCGTTAAAAAAACATTTATTAATTTTTTTCATTATTTGTCAAAGGAAATAAAGTTTAAATTAAAATTTTAAAAAATATATACTTTGCCATTACAACATCTAAGAAGTAAAAATCATCTCTTAAAGAAATAATAAGGATATTTTATATACAATGAAATGTCGTTACAGTTCTTAACGTTTTATTTGTTCAATAAATATTTGAGTTTGCATTACAAATAACTGCATGCTTTAAAAATAATGTAGGTTTCGCTGCTTTTCGAAAGCATTTCCTACCCATTTCGATCTGTAGACATATCGTGTAGCCCTAGCTTTACAGACTGACATATGTCATTACAGGATTGCTTTTTACTCTATACCATGTCAAAGACAACATAGAATTAATGATACAAAAATATCTATAGTCAATACAATAGTGTCATATTTTATGTTTCGACTGGTGGTCGTGTGTTTGTGCGTTGTTCGTTTGTGGTTCTATATTAATATATTTTGATAATTTAATAATAATGTATTAAGTCAATCACTAATATTTTATATAAATCCAGTATATTGACCGTATTTTTTTATTGTGATTAAAAAGTTTATGCGTGTGATCGACCGTCCCATGTAGGAAATCTAAACCCGGGTTTATTTCTGAAAAAAGGCAGTGAGTGCATTTGTTCATTCAGTACTGAAGTTATTTAAAAATACTCATAGAATAAAGTTAGTACAGCGCTTAAATGGCTATACTTTAATTGGAAGTGAATACGAATCAATCTCGTAGTTCGTTGAGGACACCGATGGATATTGAATAGGTAAGGATGAAGTTATGCGAAGCATGGCGGATTGGAATGCGCCGGTGAATGATGGCGGCTATTGTGGCTGTACTGCTGTGGGCTTATAGGCACGATCTGTATGTTTGTAATTGTTGTCTACGGAGGCAGCGTAACAGTTAGATGAGCTGGTATGTCGAGTCCGCGGGGTCAACGACGCTACTCCGTTACTTTGTTGTATCAAAATATACGACCCAACTTCTATTGTTGAAGTCGTTTTTATCAGTTATATACATGATATGTACACAAGCCCCAAGAGATAAACAATTAGTACATACTCAGTTGATATTATTTTACAATGAGACTGTTTTATTATGTATATTTTATGTGCTGTGTTGATAAAATTTGAAGTTTTGATTTGGTTTTGCTTCTAAACATATGACAGTGCAAGTATGTGTACCCGTTAGTTCAACTGATATGAACTGTACCATGTATTTCTATATTACATTGCTAATTAACTAGTATCTGAACAGTAAATAAAATGTTATAATCTGTTGGAATCTAGTTAACAGTTTTGTAGCATTATTTTTGTTGATTATGCTTAATATTTTTTTTATTTGCGATTCCCACATCAGTTGCTTTGCCGGGCCACCGCCTCAAGATGATGGTGGAAACCATCCTCGAGTCCTCTCAGGACTTTGGTAAGTTCTTACCATTCTTGTTATTAAACATTTGTAAGATATCTAATTTTTTTCTGTTAATGTCTCCAAAAGTAATACTAATTCCCTTGTATAAGTAATATCTACAACTAATTATTATGTTGTTATGATGATTAGTAAAATATTACTAATCAATATTATTTCTATCCCTTCCTGTATGTGGTTATATTAAGGATAGTACATGTTAGAGTAGCAAAAGTAATGCATTAAAAAGCATGAGAAATTGATTATTCTGTGATGTCATAAATCTGTAACCATCTCTAATAGTTAGCTTGTGATTTTAAGTGGAGACTCTATGGTCTAAGGTGTGTGAGTACAAAACAATTAATTAAAACCATCTGCCTTTTCCTTCTATTTATTTCTAATAAGAAACATAGTAGTTGTTTTTTTTGCATAATAACTATTGTCTTTTTTCTGATGCATGCTCAGCAAATATATTGGATTCCTTTCAAAAAATAATTTATTGAGGTGTTCTTGTTAATACATCCTTTGCATGAACTTGAATACATACAACCACTTGTTGAAAATATGCTATATGATAAGTATAGTAATATATTGAGTATTAAAATGTTGTCATTGTCGTTAAGTTATTTGAAACTTGAGAAAATTGTAAATTTTTCATTTATTTGTGTAATATTTACCATAAAAATATATAACGTTTTTTTTCAAAATTTTATAAACGGTATACTTTGTTTGGGATAAAACATTTACTTAAAAAAAAAATTACTTACATGTGACATATTTCAATGAGCTCAATTTATATTATGATTAAAGTTTTAAGTTAGTCAGGTGTCTTCAGACATTTGTAGTAATCAATTAAACTTGACCCCGATTTTTGTTTGCAGATAATACTTTTTGCGATAGCACAATTGCCATAATATTTTATTGAAATTACTTCCTACTGAAATAAATTAAAACCAGCACTAGTTAGAAAAGAGTTGTATAATAACAGCACAGATAATGTGCTGGTCATTGAACTTGTCAGTAACTTATTTTTTTGTTTCTATAACCTTTGATAATGACCATTCAAAATAATAAAACTATAACAGAAAGAGACAAAAATATTATTAATTTGTATACTACGACACAACTTAGATGTCGCATCGGCAAAATTCGTGAAACCGATCACATCCGAATTAAGTACGCTATCCCAAATTATCATTATTTTGCACAAACGTAATAACTTTTAATATCATATGACCTATTATATTCGTCAATTGGACGCATCGATTTAAAATTTAAATGCACTTGCTTTTTCTGACGAGTGAATCTATAGCGACGAATAGCGTCGAGTGACGCGATAGGGAGCTATTTCCATTGGTTATGTAAATCGGCAGTAATCGGTTTTATTTTCATTCCATTGCATTTTCCGATGCTACATCTAATTTGTGTCATGCTATATGTATTTTCTTTTTATTCTTTATAGACAAATAATAAAAAAAATACTGCTATCCACTTAGCCGGCTGCTAAAGTATCGTTGATTACAACAGGCATGTCGAACGGGGCTCTACCACAATGGAAGCGCGAGCTTCTACAGAGACGGGCGGCTCGGGCGCGACCGCCCATGGCCCCCTCGGCCCCCGTCACCCCGCCGCCGGCGCCCCCCGCCGACGAGGACGAGGAGTTGCGCTACGGGCCCGGCATCGTCAAAAGGCTTAAATCTCGCTACCTGAGCCTCGCTCTCCGCGAGGCTCCGCGGCGCCGGCCCTCGGTGCTGCGGCGCGCCGCCTCGCTCGAGCACCTGCTGGACGAGCGGCCGCCGCCCGCGCCCCGGCCGCGGCCCGCGCGCCCCGTGTCCCTGGCCGCGCCCTCGTACGCCGCGCTGTCCGCCCCGCCGCCGCGCCGCGACTCCGTCAAGCGCGCTCGCTCCGTCGACGCGCTCAGCCGGCTCGACTCCCGCGATGACACTCCACCCCACGTCCCGCTGCAGCCGCCGCCGCAGCCGCCGCCGCCGCCGCCTTCGCCTCCTCCGCCGCTGCCGCGCTCGGCGCGTCCGCCTCGGCGACCCACTCCGCTGCTGCGCGAAACCGAGCGGCCTCCCGCCGACGTGGTCCGGTCGACGCTCCGAAAATTCGAGTCCGCTCCGCCGCGGAGGACGGCGCCGGCCGCGCGCGTGTCTGCCGTTCTCCGTGGCCTGGAAGCGCTACCGCGCAGTTCCACGCCGGAACCTCGAGGCCGGTCCCCGAGTCCCGCGGCGGCCGACCTGTCCGCCATCGACGAACCGGAGGGGGTCGCCGTTTCGGTGCCCTGTGAAACCAAGCCGGTATCTCAAGCTGCACTCGAGGGCATCGCCCGCGCGGGATCATCAGTGCGTTACTCCTTCGAGGCGCCCAAACGCGGCTCGCACCTGCCGCCGGTGGCCGCCACGAACCCCGTGATGTTGGGCAGGGCGCGCCTGTCCGCCTCGCCGCGCCGCGTCGGCGTCATCCGCCCGATGCCCGCGCCGACGCTCGACCGCTCGGTCTCGTCGCCGACCCCCGCCCCGGACGACACCGACGAAAAGGACGACGCACAGCGAATCGCATCACCACTGCCATACGACGATGAAAATCTTACAAAAAAGGATTCGCCGCCCTCTGCTCTAGTCGAGCCCATTATTCGTTCGACGCCCGACGAGAGCGCTCCGATATCTTCCCAAACAAACTCGACCACGGTCGCTTCCGTGATCCGAGAACTGACCCCGGAACCCGAACCTAAACCGCAACAGAAGCCGCCGCCGCAGATAGATGCGCCGAAGATCGGTCCACCGGCGAAACCGCTGGTGAACGGTCACGCTACGCCACCGAAACCGGTGGAGGCTAAAACCAAAGGGGCGCTGTCTCGCATCGGCGCCGCCGGCATCGAGCGCGCGTGGACCGGCGCCGACGAGAAGAAGAGCAGCGTCGTGGCGAAAGAGAAGAAGGACAACGGGGAGGCCAAGAGCGGGCCGGCGCCGTGGACGCGCGCGGCGGGCGCGGGCGGCGCGGGCAGCCCGGCCGGCGCCCGCAAGCCGCGCGCGCCCGCGCCCGCCTCCACCTCCGTGGTGTTCAACTTCTCCAACCGCAAGGAGGTCCCCGACTACATCGAGAACGACGGCATCATCCTGCGCGCTAACCGACGGAACAGATTCAAGGTGAGTGCTCGCCTCCTTAACGCTTTTTATTAGGTTTTATCAATATTTACAAAACTTAATACGTAGTTCGTTTAGCGGAACGAATTGTTAAATGCCATGAAATTAAATCAAAACGCCCGAACTCGTCGAGCTCTCGCTGCGTCGGCATGATATTTCACGTCGGATCGCACTTCTGTTTTCACGTGTCAAACAGTAAAATCTCGCCAGCGAGTGCTGCCGTGTTTATGAGCTCAAAGATCAAAACAGAGACAATGAGCTGCGGTCGGGTTGCACGAGCATCCATTTCACGGGCCACTCGCTGCTCGAGCGACCGTTTGTTAGGCTTTCCAACGACGAATTTGGAGGCGACGACTCGTAAAATCAATCAATTGCGTAATGCGAAATATGCAAATATTATAATATTTTCTACGGAGAAAGTAGCGAGGCCACGTGCGGGTCGGGTGAAACCGTTCCGATGCGTACGGTCGCTTTATGGTAGCGATGGTCGAATCGATGCCACTCTCGATTTCGATGAGATCGCGTGGAAAGTGACCACTGCGCTGAATGCTAACGAGCAAACCACATCGATATTCCAAAAAGCGTCGCCCTCATATTTATAGCTCGGTTGCGCAACGGTATACAATTATACTTCAACATCGATAAATAAGGCTAATTATTCCGCACAAAGTGTACATTTTTATGCAGCATAATTCTTACTTGTTATTAAACTAATGTTCGCCGAAAACAAAAAGCTCTCCAACGCGAAGTTTGCAACTGGTTGTGGCTTCATATTTAAACAGTAAAAATGAATGAAAATTCGAATGAGAATTGATTCTAAAACATTGTAAACACGATAAAATAAAATAAATTAATGAATGCTCGATAGCCGTAGAGCCTTTCTCACAGGCCGTCGAATTACAGCAATGAACCGAGTAGACACGGTCGATCGGTTTATAATTACGAAGCGTTCGAGAATCTGTCTTTGAACTTGACGATCCTGATGAACAGATCGTAGCCGGCCTTAATCGTAAACCGTTAATAACTTTCACGGACTCTGATTCAAAATTAAATTAACGTTTGAAAATGAAAACAAGAAAGACAAGACCAGTTGGTGCTTCTGATCAAACAGTCGTGCCGTTTTAAATGATTAACTAATTATTTACTTTAAAATGCAAATGCAAAATTAAATGTCATGAAATAAAAATGTATAAAGATTAACATAATAACCGTATCCGGAAATTTCTATTTGGAACCATCAAAGCAATCCAATAGTAAATAATGAAACAAGAGATAGATCTGAGGCAATTATAAAGAGAAAGAACGCAGGTGCATACGACGGCCGAGATGAACTCGTCAGCGTTGTTTTTTTGACGTTTATTTCCTAACCCGGACTCGTTCTACGGGTTCACCGGGAAGCGAGTTATCAGTATTATCGTTTTTTTGTAACACCGAGTGAGAAAAAACTGTGTTTGATTTCAATATATATAACATATTTGTGGCTTGTAAATTAAATCCACATTCCTCTGTATATACAGTATAAGCCACTGAATAAATTCATTTTCATTGAATATTACGCAATGATTTGATATGTAGTATTAATAGCTTTGATGTTTTGGATCACCTGCTCCAATAACTGCCACTTTGATACGAACAATAGCGACTGCAATAATGAATCAATCAAACAATTTTATCTCTTTATCTACACACATTGTGACTACTACTAGCTACTCGTCCCGACTTTGCACATATTAACTTAAATTTGATTGCAAGGTTTTTGTTTAAATAAATGTTATAAGAGCAAGAGATCTCTTCGCCCACCCTGCGTTAGTAGGTACATCTTACTGAGCGGCCTTAAGTATCTTACTATTAGTAAAACTTTTAAACTAATTTATCATAATCATCATAAAATATAAATACCCTATTACTACGCAACAGATTGCTCATATTCATTGAAGTTCGATTACTTTTGAAAAGGAATAAATGTAATCAAGTATGTACGATTTCATCGTTGGAGATATAAAAGATTTACAACAGCCGTAACATAGCTCCAAGTCAGCGCAGTGCCGAGGCGAGCAGCAGCTCGTTGGCTATGAGTGGTGATAAGCCGCCGGCACTGTATTAGCAACTTATAATTACAGGTGACTCAGCGAGGGTTGGCACTCGATCGCCTAACCATAACTAACACGATTGGTATTTACCTCGAACTGGTTTCCTCGTCGGCTACGATTACGTTAAAAACATATTCCTGACATTTATAAACATATTCATTACAATTAAAATTAACGAATGACAAAATTTAGCTCGACTTAATAAAATCTCCGGCATTAAAGTATGTCGGCAGTGGCGGTTCGCCCGAATGAGATGACACATTTTTGAGGTTAAGTAAGAAGTAGGTTTCATTATTTGTGACTCAAAAAGTAAAGTAATCTCTTTCTTGGAATAGATCTCGCTTATTCCTCTTTTTACACCAGATAAAAACAATAACGTAAATGAAAAGTCAGTGGAGCTTACCCGGATATGAAACCGCGATCATCTGTTAAGACCCTCGTTTTCTGTTCACTGGACCAATTCGGCCCTTTTGTAAACAACGTTCATTTACTGTTTTGCTATAACCCCACCTGATCCCCTGGCGATCGACTCCATAAATATTTTCCGAAGAATTGTTACAAGAATTCCTCCTATTCGAGCCCCATTATTTGTCAAGCCATATGACTAATATGAATATGATATTTGTAAAAAAAATTCAAAAGTGTAAAAAGTAATTAAATTAAAATAGGTACATTGAATAAATTCACTAAAATTGTAATAACTATGCCATTAGGCAGAGAATGCTTGAAATGACGTTTCACGCCAGTAAACCGTTAGCGCAGTACTAAGTGAGTTAACATGGATCGCCTGCTGGCTGAAGTAACGGATTCTGTGCTAGGCTGGTCTAATCGTAGTTATATCTTTACGTCTTACGCTTTTAATTAAGGAGATTCTTAATTTCACTCAATACGATTAACGATTTGTAGTCTCTTCAAACATCCGAATATTAAATTGTATCGACTAAATCTGACAGTGTGTTCAATATTATGACTCCTGACCGTCGTAAAAGCCAAGAAACAACGAAACCCACGATACGGGTTAAAATTAATTGGTTAAAATCGATATATTCGTACCTAGACTCACGCAAGCAGGGTAAATAACCCTTCCCCTAAAAATACCGCCTACGCCATCGTAGGGTGAAGTTATTGTGCTCAAGAGAACTACAACAAGTCTGTATGATTCGGTTTTATAAATTCTTCTCGGGTCTCAAACGAAATGTCACTTGCGTGAACAAATCCGAACACTTCCTCGATCCTCGTATTCAAATAAAGCAATAAACTGTACGCGCGTAGAGACACGTGGCACCTTTGTGTCGACTGTCGAATGTTAACATAAAAAACGAAATAGCTAATTACGCCGGTCACATTTCACACGTGGAGCTAATAGAAACATTTCTCATTTTACTGGGTCAACTGTTAAATTAAGATCAGCTGAAACAGTTAGAGCTGACGGAGTAAAAAAATATTTTAGCATTCGCCGCACCGCCGTGTTCATTGTTATAATCTTATTTATGATATTTAAACTGTAGCACACTTTAATAATTCATTCAGATCATTTCGTTAATAAAATATATGATATTATTTTTTTATCTGTAATCCTGAGTGACGTGTCTTATCGTTATGGTCGTCTGATACATTTTAATTTCTATTAAAAGCATCCTATACGTAGTGTTAGTTTAATGGCTTCAAAATCGAGTGCAAACATTAACGCTCTAGTTTGCAAACAAACGTCACGTGCCATCGAACGTTTCGTGAATGAATATACATATGAATCCACTCGCGGCATCTCCCGCGACGCCGTCCTCGTACGCACGGAAGTTCAAATGTTCAATAACAATATCGTAATCGATGATCACTTTCTAAGCGATGCAAAAGCGAATCTCAGATGGAACAATGTGCGCCAAAAAACGCGCTCCCAGCGGGTGAGAGCGGTGAGCGCAGTTTACATCATTATTATCGAGACGAATCTAACGCCATGCGGACGTCCTCGACCGGTTTTGCATGTCGTTTTTTGTACAAGCTCTTGTCTCGAGCCACCTTCGATTAGTGAAATCGATTGAGAAAAATATATGCGTAGACTTTGCTTCCATAAATAAGAGGACTCGTTTGTATAAGTCGCGGTCTCGTCGCTTTCTTTGTATCATTAATAATTATATAACGTTTTAATTCCATGTCGTACATTTCGCAACTCTCCTGAGGTTTACGTGGAATATCGCAAATGAATTGTGTTCAGCGACTGTTGTCGTTAGGCCACGTCATACGAGTATTTATACTAAATCTCTGCTACTATAGAGTATTTTACCGAGGAAGCCCCATCGTCGCTCGTGTGAGCAGTTACGTCGACAGAGATAATTCTTTGTTGCTGTCCGCATATACCAAGTTTTATTTGCAAACCGATTTTACAAAAACCTTCTTAACAACGTCCTAAGCACGAATTACATTTCATCACTGTAACAGTAAATAGTGCACAGAAATCGGCTTAGCAATTGGAAAATAATACATCTAAAATGCAACTGGTTCACTCCGAGATGGTTATCGATCAACGGGGACTGGTTTTATAAATAGATTGTCGAACAGAACAATGTCCACCCCGGGGAAGGTGCAG
The DNA here is from genome assembly GCF_905220365.1 of Vanessa cardui. Lineage (NCBI taxonomy): Eukaryota > Metazoa > Arthropoda > Insecta > Lepidoptera > Nymphalidae > Vanessa > Vanessa cardui. Next base: position 224,244 of record NC_061124.1, read on the forward strand.
AAAGTTAACATTTGATTAGCGACCGTTTCCCAAGAGTGGGACAGTCAGCGGCGAGGTATGCGACAAGTCACCTTTCGTGGAATGCGCCGCACGCCGCGGCCTAACTCGTGTTTGTTTGTTTGTTGCATTGCGAACGCGTCCGACTTGCGCCCCGCGCCTCGCGCCGGACAATCGCTTAGTCAAAAACGTATTGCGTAAATTAATATGAAAGTTATTTATGATTTTAACATCTTGGGCGTCAATGTCTTTTGTAATTATAAAACGTCTCGGTTTATTCCGTGTTGTTTAAATGTCGTTTGTCACACTGGGAGCCGACTCGAATCGTTGTAATTTTGTAATTTGGACGCGATTTCATCAGTCTCTGTTAGAACTTTATTAGCCGTGGATTTGCCATGAAAGTGTTTTTAATAAACTGTAAGCGTAGATTGAAGCCATGTACATGAATACCCGAGTACTTTGTCAACAATATATTAAACGATAGTTTATCTCTACGATAGCCTTTCAAACCGATAACGGATAATCACCCAAATATTTATCAAACTGATTGCCCGCTATAAAATGTGCTCTATCGATTGCAAGGAAATGTTCAGGTTCGAGAGTTTTTGTAATTCAGGAGCTGATTGGTATCTGACAGTGATAAAGACACTGCAATCTGTATTACTGAAACACTTTGTCCCACTTTATAGATTAATCGCACATCAGAAATCAGTGAAAAGACATTAACAAACGCTCGCTCTAGTAATATAATAAAAACATTTCCATTAGTCTCCCAACTCAGTCGTACAACCTAATTTGCTATCCACACGTGATCTATCTGAGAGCTGACATTACTATTGACCTAGACGCCAGACCCACATACCTATTTTATCGATTCACTGATAAGCCTTATGACATTCATATATGTTCAGATAACTGTAAATGGACGCTTTGCGAAGAACTATTGTAAATATTGCTCTCTCAACGACGTGCAGTCTTATCGCGCCGCGCTCCAAACAAAACATTAGCGCTCGTACAAACTAACGTAGTATGTTTTCATAACAGAAATGGATACACGATTAACGAAACCCAGTTATTGATCGTTTTATAAACGTTTACGAGCGAGTGCTGTAGGATGTGATACAATGGCACTACACGGTCGTGTCAGTGACGCGGTCGTCGCGTTCCGCTCTGATTTCTGCGCCCGCGCAGCTCGAATGTGGCGAGCGCTCGTTTGCTCCTGAACTCATTGTTTATCTAAATAAAATTTGACTCGTCATGTTTTTCCGAATTAATGTCCTTAAGCTAGTCACAATGAGACTGACGCAAATACCTACAATTAAATCTATTGTATCACGCATCCTTTAATAAACTCATATAAATAAGAATTACCAAGTAAATAATCTATCATTTAGAATAGATAGCTGTCGCTGTCACACAGAGACGTTTGTCGAAATCTTATCTCTGTCAAATACGTGATCTAAACATGTATACATAATAAATCGTATAAAACACATTAAACGCTATCGCAACTCGTGTTAAAGTACAGAACTAATCCTGACTCATGCTGGCGATGTCGAGGGCTATCATTTAATTTCCTGTTTAATATTATGAAGCCTTTTAAAATGCATGTTATTGAAGTCATTTCCACGGAGCCGTTCAACGACTACATTAACAAACAAAATGCGCCAAATTACTCGTCATTCGAGTCGTCTACTTTAGGGGAGCTCCATAAACCGAAGAAAATATTGTTGAAAGTTGATAGATACTATATGTCTGTTTTACATGAAGTGATTTCTGGCCTCTTTTTTATCTTAGTTTGCATTACCTTACATTGATTATTAAATATACAAATTTAAAGCTTATTGATAAAACAGCTGATCTACTGTTATTATTGCATGATATTTTAAGTTATGATATGTATGACGTTCTATATCGCAGAATGCCTGACGTGTGTTCCTATCACCGCGGATCACGTCGCAATGTATATTAAGATGACAACCAAGTCTCCCCTAAAAAATTAAAAACTGCAATTGAAACTAAATATAGATGTGTACAATTCATTAATTAGTAAATAAACTAATAAATACAGCTGTCCATTGTTCACATTCACTCGCGTGAACATCTGTTTGTTTACAAAGTTATTTGTTTCTCTTTTTCTGATAAACTCTTCTGTAAATTCTGTAGCGATTTAATAGCCATTGTTGTTATATTTTTTGTCTCCGTGAACAATAATTCATTTATTGCAATAATGTTATATTACGAGGAAAACAACAAATTTGAAGCACGTCGGTAATACAATGACAATTTGGTGCACGGCGGTGGAGGAAATTCTATTGAGGAAAAATGTATTTAATTAAGTTTTGCCAACCAGTGCCAACAAACATTGGAGCCGTGTGTTGGAATAAACTCCAAGTCAATTCGCGGTACATTTTTTAGTTTCATATCAGAAACACAAAGAACGCTTTCCTCTAATAGATACACGTAATAGATCAAACTGTCATTTAAAACGTGGAATAATTTCGTTTGATATTTATATGTTTATATTAATATGAAGAATGTCGAATACGATCGATTGTCACAGCAGCTGTTCACACGTCGGCAGTTGTCGTCGCCGTAAAAACTCGCACGCACGTATCCAATTACATGCACTATTAGCTAATTAGCGATTACTCAATTATTTGAATTATAAAAACCATATTCACTAAACATAAACGTAAATGTCGAGTAAGTTTTAATGCGAGTGACCGTCAGCATACTATGTTGCTGATTATTGATCAAGTTGGTCTTGGAGATAGGATATTGAGCTGCTAGTCCGAAGGCTCTAGAATCGGGAAGTTAATCACGTTGTCTTGATCTTTCTCCAGTTTCTTAGAGTTGCGGACCTATTAAGAGTGTGGAAATACTGTAATACTCCCTACCCTAGTACTTGGCGAGCCCTTTAGATCCGTCAAGGTATCTAAAAGTCAAGTAGAAGAACAATATTTTATGTTAAAATCGAAAATTCTATATTTACCAAGGAACTTTGTCGTTCACACTCTGTGAACTTTAAATTTGTTTATTACTGAAAATATCAAAAATATTTATTAATTACGCTGTCTGTACATTTGCTTATTTTGATATTTCGACTTCCTGAACAATTTTTATTTTTAAATCGAAATATATCTGTATAAATGAAAGTCATAATCATGTCCGCATATCATAAAACAATGTTATAAAGGATTAAGAATTAATTAAAACTTACTTGGAACTTGCTATTGTTAAATACGAAACTATCCCGTTTCAAACATTTCTGTTAAATTGAGTATACTTCGTCCTTTACCAAGCCAAAAACAAACGATCAAAGATTTTTATATGACATACATATATCAATTTCTAGTATTGTTACAATTTTCGTCGTCGATAAAAGCCCGAACCTTCGTGTTTAACAGATACAGAGACAGCCTTGAGCTATAGTAGAGATTTTCGTAGTTTTACATTAGTAAGAAATCAGGAAATTTCGTCAACTTTCTAGTTTTGCTAAACTTAGACACTGGTCGTGAACATGATTCTGACGCGTATGGAAATAGGGAAAATGTAATATTTACTTGAAAACTTGTGCGAAATCTGACAGCTGACTTTAGCTCAAACCGATCGCGTACGGTCGCTGTGTGTCGTTATGTGTGAGACGTGCCGCGGACAGCCGGACGTTACTCACCAGCGATAGCGTTACACGGTTTCAATCATAATAAAGTGTTTATTTCCTCAACTTCACTGATTTCAATACAAAATACGTTTTTTTTATTTATTTTCCTATATTTGTAATGGGTTATTACGAAGAAATATTTACAGTAATGTCCCCATATATCGGTCATCCGGCGTAAAAATACCTACGAGTTCGTTGAAAAATCAATTCATTGAAGATTTCCTCAGTAACAGCGCTACAGATAGTTTAGATGATCTTACTCTGTTCCATTGTACTCGCCGTTAAAAGAATATTTATGTTTTCTATCCATTCATTGTACGAGAAGCAAGCTAGATAACTAACGCGCATTTCGACGTTCATACTTAACATTGTCAGCGGAGGTATTTCGTCAGTAAGCACCCGATACAAAATATTGTTGTTTGTTGATAGACGACGCCTCACGCCTGCGCAGTGCCTCCCCGCCGCATGAAATATTACCACTTGTTGTAATGATTGGACGTCAACACGCGCTTCGTATGATGACTTTCTTCATTACTTATCTTAATTAGATTTAATAACGAACAAAGACACTTCCATTACGCCAGTGCCCTGTTTTATACTTTTAGAATTTCCGGATCATACAGTTTTATATGTATAAAAAAATTTGGATTTTTAGTTAACAATTACATTTACCTTCTGTCTAATATGGACTGCATCTCATCCGCTAACGTAAACACGCAAACACGAGGAGGCTTCGTCCCCGTAAATAATAAGTACGATAAACCTAACAGATCCTAACAATAATATAATCCAGCGTCTCGATGCTCGAGGCACGCAAGAGATCAAGAGGTTTAGCCACCCACCACTAGCAGGCGCGGTAATAAACATATTAACTGAATTCCTAAAGGGTTGGACCTACTTCAAAGAAACTTATGTGTATTTCAGGGTAGTTTATATCGAAACCGGCAGGAAGCGCTGCGATCGGAGTAAAAAAAAAATCTTATGTCACCCTAAGAAGACGGGACGCTTAATATAGCTATATAAAGGCAGCTTTAACCCACACTAATAAGTAAATTAAAGTACATTTTTTTAAATGAAAGCTCGTAATAAAGATATACAGTACGATAGGGAACGAATTTGAAAAACATTAATTTAAGTACCGGCTGCCGTCCTAAAGTAGTCTCTCGCTTTGCTGTGCGTTGATGGCCAGTCACGAAAAACCGATTATATAACCATTAATAATAATAATATCGTTATAAAGATTTTAAAGCTGAAAGTCAATTTCCTCAGATCTTATCATAAAACTCATAACCGCGAAATATTGTATCACGGTATGTGAAACCGTATGAAGGAATTCCTTACAAGATTACGTAATTGTATTATGAATGTATGCGCGTCCGCCGTGCGGTCAATGTTACCCAGCATCTCTTGACTTATCTCGGAAGAAGCGATTTCGTCCGAGATAAGTTTGATAATACAGCTTTCGAACTAGATGGTATCCATAGCTCTGACTCGTTTACAAGAGTTGAGATTCTTCAGACAATTTTATGCGTAAGTTTCGTATAAGCCATTTCATTAATGACTTACTGCTCTGCCCGATTTCACTCGCGTTAATCGTTGCTTTTTTATATAATTCGTAACGTACCTGAGTGAACTTGAATGAACTAACGTTATTTTGTTAACCTGACTGGTAGTTAAGTTCATGTGGAGGTAGATAGCTTTATATGTTAGTACTGAATGCAGATGTAGGTACAGATTGGTGAATAAACAACTTAAAGAATCTCCTTAGAGTAAAATAGGTTTTAAACGGGTCTTACCAAACGATGTCTCTACATTATGAAACACTGTTCCCAATGGATGTATACAGTGTGTAGGTTTTGGCGACTTTCTAAATAATTGCAAAATGTTGCACTTACAGAAATCGCCAAGCATTTCAGTGGAAACGTGTCTTTGTACGTGTGCGAGCGGGGTATATTAGTTGGCGGTAATTGTACGCGTCAATTACATATTAGATTTCAGTGGTTAGTGGCTTACCTGACGACGCCCGAGAAGGGACAATCTATCACAGCCTTCGACAACCTTACGCATTGGATTATATAACATTGGGAACTGCGTAACTAACACGCCGAGATTATTGCATTCGAGTAGAACCAACCCTTCGCTTGTTATAGAGGAGTGAAACTGTCCAAGCATTACCTATGTGTAACGGGGCTATTGTCACGGCCGTGTGATAATAATGTGTTTTTGACGAAATGAGCATCACCGTTACATCGTGAAACGGTAACTAATTGGTCTACTTCGATTTGCTAATGTCAAAGTGTTGACCAATCTAAATACGCGAAGCCTCCTGCCGCCGCGTAAAGTTGATAATTTGATTAGGGATTTGTATATTGTAATGTGTTCCGTCAAATAAAAATGGGAATATAATTGTTGAAATTGTGTTGTATAAAGTTAGGACACTGCTCCGTCAATTAAATGACTCGACAACACGTTTATTTAAATATAAAAAATAAAATTATTCAAATGAACAGAATTATTTTTCATTATCTTGTTTTCATATTTTTGTTGATAATTAATTAACAAATCTTGAAACAGCGATAAAGTGTTTACTGATTATTTATTTATTACTGGCTATGACTCAAAATATAATAAAAAACATATGAACGTAAATAGCTAGCAGTGGACATTGATTCTGCTTTCGGCCGTGACATTTTTGCAATTACCGTTTCTGAATGCTACGTAATCCAATAATCGTAACGCAATCGGAATGTGTTAAGACGTTAAAACTCGATTTATTCGTAAAGAGAGATATGTCTAAGCGAAAATTATTGAAATGTCTTCATTTTATTTCCGCGTTGAGAATACTTCTGCCATATACAGTAGCTGTTCAAACCATATGAGAGCTAACCAGACAGTAATGTGTCCACTTTATCTTGTTCAAGAGGAAGATTCTTATAGATTCTCAAATGCGTCTGTGTTCTAGTGCATAGCGTAAACCCACATATACCAAGACTCCTGTTCTAGCCCAGTACGGGTTTAGAACCAGGATCTTGCTAATCAATTATGAAAATATTCAGTTTTTTTGTCATGATCCAAAATTGTTGAGACTTAGTATATTTTATAGATTCAACTACAACGAAAATACAAAGAAATAATTATCGAACAGTTTTTGTGGCGATGCTCGCTGATAAACTGCCCGCGAAAATCAAGCATCGATTGTGTTCCGCCACGAAACGACTACGAATGTATTGTTTAAAGTAGTTTGTGAGTACTTTTATATTACATCGACTTGGCTGCAATACTGGTTACTTGACGAGCTCAAATTATACGTCCCGCAAACATATTCGCAGCTAAAAAGCTCTGATCTTTCGCACTATACTTAAATGTAGACCTGACTGCTGACAATAAAACGAAATCGAGATTTGATGGTTCCCACGCAAATATGAAAATAGGATTTTATTGTATTCACTTATGGCCAAGGTAACATTTTTTGTTTTTAATATGTTTATTTTATAAAAGCCATTTGAAATCTCGCTTCAAACCATATTTGAGAACTGTTAACACAAACCATATGTTTTAATTGATCTCATTAATATTTACTTGCAAGAGTTGAACCTAAGTTGAAGCTTTTCTGAGCTTAATAAGAGCAAACGGATTCGCAATCGAGACTGGGAATTTTCCGTCGACACATATCAGTGAAAACGTAATTGATGTTATTTTTTTTTTGATACACTAGAAGTCGCCCTCGTCTTCGCTATAGGATGTTGGTTGTCATTTATCAGGCAAAAAAGCAGGCTTACTTGGAGTTCAAGTTTGTTTCATACATAAAATTCATCAAATTCGGTTCAGCGGTTTGGTCGTGAAAGAGTGAGAGACAGACAGAGTTACTTTCACATTTATAACATTAATATAGATTATATGCAAGTTTAACTTATATAGTAAAAATGTTGAAAACTGTACAAAAAATGGAAACGAAAATGCAATGGAATCTCAGGGAACTTAATGAGAAATACTTTTCAGCTGAGTGTGTATGTGGTCAGAACCAAAGCTATCGATCTAGTAGCTTTATAGACGCTCGCTTAGTTTAAAAAGGAATCTCCTGGGAAATTTCACTGTCACAGATTTCAATTAATCATTTAGAGCGCTCACGCGAAATGTATCGGGTTGTGTTCAGGGTTTAATAGTACGAGGCGGATCTGTCCGACATTACGAACGGGGAACGTTTTAAATAATCACAGCCAGGATGTCCTATTGATGGACTAGTTTCAAGGCAAATACTATTGAGTGGAATGTGTAATGAAAAATATTCTCAACGAAACACGTAAAATGATTACTGTCAAAATATCAGACATGTTCTAGAATTTACGTATAGAGTTAGATTTGTACTACATCGAGGAAGTGATATTTGTGGTAATTTTGCGTTGTGTCCGTTTTCGGATCCCACGGGAACTGTTACCTTAGATGACCCTAATGACTATCGTTAATTATAAAACGACGTTTATTACTGTCATCGAGAGCGGCGAGTTATCGTTAAAATAATGTTAGATATGCGGTACTCTCGACATAAAAATCAACACCGTGTGATTATATCGTAATGACCATAATTATGGCTGACCTCTATATATAATTCTGTGATCTTATATACTCATGAACTTATACCTTGAAGTAAAGAACACCTATTGTTCGTTATTTTCATATAATTGATAATCAATTTAAATAAATATAAACTTTCATCCAATTTCTAAAAGCTTGTATTAAAACTGTACGCGTATTACGTCATCGACTGCCACCGACCACTGATCATTAAGATTAAAACCCAATTAGTTAATCTGACTTTAAACAACGTTTTAGGAACCGAAGGTTACCATTATCTATACTTGTTTTTAATTAAATAGTAGGTAATGACAAAAGAATAAATTACCATATGAATACATTACCTCTTTCAATTGTGTATAACAAAGGCAAGTTTCGCGCCGGTCCATATATCGGCTACTTGGTCTAAACTACACATTGGAACTTTATGCGGTTCGCACCAGATCGTAAGTAATTTCATTTGGTTTTAGTGTATTATCAAATCTACACTTTAGTGTATCTTTTGAGTCGTATTGAAACTGCTATTTCGGACTCTCGCGTAGCGCGTGTTCACTTGAAGATGAGATTTATATATTCAGCTATAATATACTAGTTATAGTAAATTTAAAAGAAGCAACCGATGCTATCAAATTATGTTGTAATAATTGTTTATGTATAATTATTTATTGTACAATACGTGTTGTAAAATCATAAGTACAACGCTGCGAAATCGGACCGGTAACTAGATTATAAAAAAAATACAGCTACTACTTGCATCTAAGTAAAATAAATAGTGTAAATAAAGCTCCAAAATCCTGTATCCAGTTTCGTAAGAAATTGTTATATTCGATCCTAATCCAGGGTCAATATCGCAATACTGGTCAGCGTCACCTAGTGTATAAAGACAAGTCAACGTGACTGTTTTATTCTGAGCGATCGCTTATCTCGTTGGTCATTTAATGGTTGATTAGATCTGTTACATTAAGATCGTTTACTAAGTTAAAATTTTTAAATCGATTTCTATCATTAAATATTAAATTACTTTGACAAATATATCTCTCAATTTTATAGATTGAAATAGTAAAATTTTAAATCTCTGAAATTGTAATGAGATCGACTTTATACAGGTCACTGTACAAACAGTTTCCAGACGATCATAATCTACTCGTGCCCCAAATGAGCACGTTCAGTCTGAGTCGAGAGGATACTGAGGTATTGATATGCATATTTATAGACTAATCATCATTATGATGACATTTTATAAAAGCAGCAGAATAAATTTCTGCTTGTATATAAATCTGATATCTTTATACAGATATCTGCCACACAGACGCAATTAAACACTTTTTTTTAATATGACAAATGCCTAAGGCAACCTGTTCAAGGTCTTCTGATGTATCGATTATCACCATTCCATTAATTTTAATATACTTCATACTCGTAATCAGCAAAATACCGATGAGTTCGTCTAAATAATAAGGATTATCGATAAACTCCTCTAATCCGAGATAAAGTCCATCGCTCATGTAAACTAAACAGCGAAGCGTATTGACGTGTGACACCCATTTATTTATATAGAGAAATTCAATACGAATTTAACCCAGCCACACACGCTATGATGACGGACGAAGGACCCATCTTCCTTGTTACGGTGAGTGTTTTGTTCCACCGTGTTTTACATTTATTTGGTCCAAACCAAACTTTTATGTAATATGCTACTCATACTGCGAAAAAATATTTATAGTATTACCCCTCGGACGAACTCGGATAGATTATACCTACGCATAGAATTTCTAACAGCTTCCATCGCAGCTGAGTCCGCTTTAAGTTGATGTCCTGTGACCGTTGGCGAACTATAACGGATGACGTCAGTTTAATAAAAAAAGGAAATGCAGCAACTTTTCAATTTTTTACCCTCAGCCTCTTTAGGATAAAAAAAAATATTAAACAATGTCTTATTTTTCGTTTTCGAGCGCTTCTTATCATTATATTATTTATAGTTAAATAAATCATCCTCGTAACGCTAATAGAAATGTTATCGTACGGTAGGAACATGAGATCAATATAATTAATAATCACTTTATATCTTGCTTGCTTATCACATGAGGTAATGTAAAACGGTAAATCAGGTATTTTAAATAAAATCCACCCTCGTCAGCGATAATGACACTGCACAAGAATAGAATGATATTGATTCCGATTCAATTTTCAATTTGGCAAAGCTTTTATTTGTGACCGGTATCAATTGTCACTTGTCGGTTAGTAAACCGTGAAACATGACATCGAGTGCGACCGCAGCGAGTGAGATACTGTAACCGTAATACCTAAACCTCAGGCCAGACGTCGTATCCGAATCTTTGTCCCGATTTGCATAAAAAGTCATAATTATAAACAACGCAGTTTATTAAATAGCTAATTATGCTTCTCTATCGCCTTGGCTAGAGAACAACACATTGACACGAAGTTTATTATTTTATGTAGTGTCCAGTGTTGTAGGTTTCATCATCTCAGTAATTATTCCACCGCCGAACATGTCCATTTGACAAAATTTCTATTGAGTCCATTATGTTCCTAATAGTGAATGTTTCAAAGAGAGAAGTTGCCAGTTGCATCTTTATCTACTTAATTTTATGACCATCTTTGACATAGCATAGTATTCTAAACATCGGGCTAATCAGCTATTATAAACATGAGATTGTGTTGATTGGAACCTTGTTATAACAAGCGGCTCGAGTGGTCGTTAACTACCCCGAGTATATAAGCGACACATCGCGAAGACGTTACTACTACTATATTATAGCAAACCTACTTTGTAGATACATTATCTTATTGTTATCGATTCACAAGGCACGCGTTTCCCGTTGTTGTAATTTTTATTAATAAACATATTTCAAAACGTTACTTCCATGACCAACGCGGGTTAAACATCGACGATTGTCAAACACTTTTATACTTTGTATTATTATTATGTTATAACAAAGAGGAGGAGAGTGCTGTAAAAAAAGTAGAATTCGATGACAGACGATACGAGTTTATAATATTACAAAAAGGCTACGATGACCAAGATGTTTCGGAGTGTAGAATTACCTTATAGCAAAAAACTGCTTAGATCGCCAGTGATCTGTGAAGCAGAGACGCGGTGTGTCGGCGCATGCGCATCGCGACGAGTGAGCGAGTGCCGAGTGCCGAGTGACCGATAGTCACGGTCGGATGCTCGCCGATCAGCATGTTATTGTTGCAATTTGTTACATACCGGGTGGCGGCGGCCACATCTCCAGTGGCATCATGAGCTCATTAAAGTTTTATAATATTTTTAACTCGAACATAACTCGGTCCATTTATTTGTTACCCCATTACGATTAAACCATCGTACCGATCGTATAAATTTACAGGTATATACATATATGAGAGGCGTGCACTTGGAGAGGCCTATGTCCAGCAGTGGACAAAAACGGGCTGATGATGTGATGTGATGTGATATAAGAGAGGCTCTGCGGAAAAAATACATACGATGCAGATGGACAGAGAAGAGGCTGAATATTTTTTTGTAAAAGGAATTCAGCTGCCCGTTAGTGTTCCACTGCTGGACGTAGATGACCTTTAATCTTAAGGAAATTATTTGAAAAATTATCCGCCGCTCTCTTCAATTGTTTAATTTAATGATTTAAGCACCTGTTGGCACGAGATGAATTATAAAAACAAACTAAGGTATCAACTATCGCAGTTATTCTTAAGAAGACTTATAAGCCTGTGGTCTTTCTTATTGCTAGTGGCTTAAATTAATAGTCCAATTTTAACCCATTCGGTAAGCTACTAGAGATGCCCTGGCTGCCCGTCTTATTAGAGTGACTCAAAATCACCAAAACAGCGAGTTTACCGTAACTTGATCTCGCTAAATATGTTCTAGATTGAAGAGTTTTAAATAACGGTTTCATGTTTTTACTATTTTTATCATTAACACATATCCTTTCGAAAGTCACGTTCATTGTTAGTTGTGTATATGAAGGTCTAGTCCATTCAACCCCGATGTCTTTACGACTGTGTATTCAGTTGATTATTAATATTTATCATCGATGTATTTAATACATAATAAATATTGATACGAGTGAAAAAGAAAGATAATATACGAATCTCTCGGTCCATTCTTCATTAATCATCAACTTGTAATAAACACATTACAACGCGACAAAGTACAATAATATTTGATTAAATATCGTGGTTACAAATGCAAAATTTACTTTTACGAAACAGCAATATTCAGTGTTTTTGTGTTCCGGTTTAAATGATAATGGGTCCAAGGTAAAGACAAGAGACGTAACATCTTAGTCCCCTAAGCTTGGTGGCGACATAATATGGAAATTTTAATGTGTCTTCAAACGCCCATGGGCTGCAGTGACCACATACCAGCATGTAGTCCACTTACCTCTATTAAAAAAAAATTGAATGTAATTATCGTAATAACGCTACATTTTCCAACGAACATCTTCATGAGCTCACCTACACGAGTAGGTAGCGATAAAAAAATAACAGACTTATATGAAGTATTTTTTACGGTAATTAAAATACTATGTACTAAACAAATAAATGAAAGAAATTAACTTTTCAGCTCATTAAAGCGATATTTTTTTTATTTTCATCGCGCCCTTGAATTCGAAAAGGTAATAATAACCTGTTCTAAAGCTCAATCGTGATCGCAAAACAACATACGAAAGATAGGGCTCCTTACAGAAAAGAAGGTGAAAAGATTGCCTACTCTAAGGAACATAGTGCTGTAATTTGTCAATAAAAATATTCACCCGTGGTCGTAAACGTCGACGTTTTTCAGTATTTATTTGAGCTACCACGCTAGCGACATCGTTAACGTGGATGTAGTACATCTCTAAATTCACCGTCGTTTAAACTTGACAGCGTAACGTACTTAACTCGACGAGGCGAGAACTGCACCAGCAGGTAACATGTGCAATGAAACTAAAACTACTGCAACGATTTGGCTTTCCCTCCTCTGAGAAAAGGTCAGAGTGCTTACCATCACATTGAATAATTTTAATCCCAAATATGATACAGTTATTCATAACACGAAATACAAACACAAGATAAAGCACAAGCACGATACAAATGCGTCAGATTGTAACCATCGACTTTCGGTTGAGACACATGTCTCAATAAAACGAGTTACAAGTCCGTTAACACTTGTTGTATAGAGACTGACAGACAATCGGTACTTTGAAGGATCTCAACGTGATACGTTCATATAATGAAACTTTACAAAAAATATTTGTTTTACAACATTACTATCGCTATCTTTCAAAGCATTTTGTTATATCATTAGTTGATAGCAGAAAGTTATTGTTAACAAATAGAGATTACAAATATATCATGTGTTATAAGAATTAGTGAACGATTTTATCGAGACGTGTACCGGAAACGGCCTACTAATGAAATACGAGTTTCGAGATACTAACTTGAGTCATAGCGGATTCATAAACATTAGCGCCTCGAGCGGTCAGCGGATCGAGGTTGTACCCACAATATGAGCGCAAGAATTTATTTCATGACAGTTTGGTATCCTGGAACTGCTTTTATTTTCTGGGACATAATATATTTAACGCACAGATTTCCATATCGATTATAGATGAGCCGAGGTGGTCCAGCGCAGCACTATGTAACCCAATATTGTGCGTTCAAACTCATGGTAGTTCCACTAAGTTTACGTGCCTAATTGCGTGCTTATAACTCATCGCCAGGTCAGTGGTGAGGCAAACTGTCGTGCCTGCGTCAGTCGTGATATTCTACCACACGTACACGTAATTGAATACACACCAAATCTGAGCAGACAGTGAGGATAGAGAGATTACCTCGCTGTATAAATATAAACGATTGTAGATAATATTTAGACTGTCCGAGAGATCATCCTTTCTAAGGAATGCGTATAGAAATCATACTAATATGTGTTGTGTTACTCTATACAAGATTAACGGGGTAAATAATTGGACTCGAATCGAATGTATTGTCTAAACTCGCGAGCAATTAATCACATCGAAATCTCTATTGTTGTATAGTTCTGCGACAAACACAACCGAGGTGACGTAAAATCCACCGAGACCCAAGCTGTTATGCGTCAAACAGTGTAATGTATGCATTTTCAGAAAAATTGCTTTGTTGACGCAAATTATTTTTACTGTTTATCTCGACAACATTCTCGTAAACGTGCGACAAACTGATAAGTGGTATTTTTTATGTTGTTACGGTCAGCGTATATAAATACGACGACAATTTTATATGAAACAAGTAATTAGCAATAAATGTTCACTTCTCTCTCACGTGTGATGAATGCACTGGAGTTGTGCTGCCAGTTCCGTACGGTCATAAGTGATCATTAGCATTTGTAATAAACAAACAGGACTCATCAACGCGCAGTTGTCGATTCCCGTAACGAGTCTTTATCAGTTTCAATAAACAGACTTTGCTATGACGTAGTGGTGAATTACGTCGCTCGTCCACTGCACACACCGCTTAGCTCTGCTCTGCCAGTCCTTGTAAAACGTACATCTTGACACTGATACCTTTTTTTACATTAGTTAGACTTGTTAAAATTTCAATTCAATACTCAACGTTATAATGTTGCTTAGGTGGTTTAGAATAGGACGGGTTCCGTAGATTTTTTTGCAATGATATATTGTTCTCGTTCTCGGGCGCGCAGTGCAGTCGATGGATGTAGGCTCTCGTACGTGCGCGTGTGTGCGTGTGACGTTTTTCCCTTGAACCTCAGGACCGGATTCCGCGCCGGTTACGAACCCGCTTCAGGAAACACGACGCAGCGCGCCGTATGAAAAACAAAATATTTTCCACTCCATTGCATTCTATTGTAGGAGTAATGCGCCTCGTCGCCGCTGGCTGGCGACGCTGGCGACGCAGACTCGCTCGTCCGGTCCGAATGTGCGCCGGTTTGAGTTATCGTTTATACATTTTAAAGTAAAAGTGTATTTACGTAATGAAGTGACAGTGGCATATGCAATAACATTACGGTATGAAATGTACGTATAATCGCTTGGGTTCGGTATGTCGGTATGCGCTAAGCGAGACGCCGACGGAGAGAAGAATGATGTTGATCGAGTAGTCACTAACTAGAACTGATACCGCTATCTGCGTTTAAGGTATAGCTGCCGCGATGTTTGCTTAGATACCTCTTATGGTCTTTAACGTTATTTTCAAGTAATTCGCATTAGTTGCGACAGAGCGACATAGGTAATAATACCTATACAAATATAAATGATAACTTTACGTTTATACTCTAGGTATCACAAATTTCTCAGATTGGTTTACCTGAGATCAAAGCGTGAATTGAAGCTATTCAATAAACGACCATGTTCACCATTTATGACGGACAGTACATCAATTAGTTAATTATAATTCCTATATTTAAAAAACATATTCTTCGTTTAAACTTTAGCAACCTACAACATAGCTAATAATACAATAAGACTACCTTATGGTGGACTTTTTTGAAGATAGAATTAAAACGTATTAAGAAAAAGTTACGTCACATTATCTCAAATGAGGAATTATGAATGAAATGTGTTGCCCTCGGCCGTTCCAGGCGGGCGAGGCGGGCATCGTGGTGCTGCGGCCCGAGGCGCTGGCCGCCGACTCGGAGTCCGAGGAGGAGGACACGCGGCCGCCGTCGCCGTGCAGCGTGCGGTTCGTCAACGACAACGTGCTCATCAACGGACGGTCCTCCATGGCCGCGAAGATCTGCAGGGACAGAGCTGCCAAGGTAATCCTCAATGACTTACAAGTCTGGAAATATATTTCAATCACCTTTATACAAGTGTCTTATATACTATGCCAATGACTACTGTTCAACTTCCTATTAGATACGTATTAACTATTAATATTATGTAGAATCAAGATGCCATTGATAACATATCTGAGTGTTACTATATCAAATATTTGTATTTCGCTTAAAAAGCTATCGCCCTACCTGCCCCTTCTTCGCACGAGTGCAAAGTTGATACAAAATATACAACAGAATATCTTACAACGTTCACAGCTTTTTGTCATTAGAAAATATAAAAAAGGCTATATCCCTGCTTTTTTACATCCGTAATATCTTCGAAAATATTCTTTTAAAATGGGATGGGAGTGATAAAGCAAGTCATTTAATTATAACTATTTCGTAAAGATTAAGTACTGAGATAGCGATGCTTTACTCTTGACCCTTCGAAGCAGACGGTTCACCGAGCAACGTGGGAACAGGGGTAGGCAGTGACGAAACCGCTGCTATAAAGATTGACGTCCAACGCAGTATCTTATCTGCATCGCATTGGAATATAAAAGAAAATGAAAAAGAGTTTTAAAAATGTTTTAAATTGCAATCGACGAAAGGAAATTTACACACTCACTCACACAGACATACGATTACACACACACACGCCTATCAAAAAAACCATTGAACTCGGGGAACAGGGATGGCGAAGACATGTTTACCAGGATACGAGTCCAAGAACCCATCTTCGATGAACGTATATAGTTGTAATAGTTTCAACCAGTGTCGCTTCAGTACCGCATCGGGCAGATGACGGTATCGTGCGCAGTGCGCGGCGTGTGAGGGTCCACGTGTGTGAACAGGGCGCGCGATACTATTGCGTTACTGCAGCTCCCAGTAAAGTACGCTGCGAGTGGATAATGTTGTCAAAAATATTTGGAATTTCCAGTACTCTACTGATGTATTATGGTGAACTTTTTTATTGATTGATTTTTTAAAAACCGGAGGCTGTAAACATAACTTGACTATTTTAACAGAATGGTATTATCGTTTCAGTTGAAGCTACAATTCGACGATTCTTTGACGCGCACCTTCGAGTACCCGTCGGAGACGTCGCTGTGCGAGGACAGCCCTTCGCCCACCGCTCTCACCAACGCCAACAACAACACGCCAACCCCCACCGACATCAACGCCAACGCCAACGCCAGCGCCAGCGCCAACCACAACGGCGACGCCTTGCAGCAGATCGCGCAACCCGCGCACCTCGCGCCGCTCAGCGCCAACACACATATCGGTGAGCGAAAACATCTCAGGCCTTCAATAACGGAACGAATGGAATAAATATAAATACTTTCAATTTTTAACTGGAACTTAATTACTACTCGTAATCTTTAGTATCGACAATAGCTATAAGGGTCGAGCACACCGGCTGGTGTCGAGGCCTCAGATAATAACTACAGATCGAGTCTGTTTTAACTCGGTGTTTACCTCTGAGAACTTCACTGTTCATATGAAATCGGTACGCCCGTAAAACCATACAACGTTTGACTAAAACAAGATGAATTCATAAAATTATATATATAATATAATAGATGAATCGAAATACAATACAATATATTCAGTAACACACAAACGCGGAGCTCGTCAACGGCTCAACTTTGTCTCGCGATGTCTAAACCACAGGACGACGCCGGTCGCGCGTCAGCTTGGGGACTCCTAGTAATCGATAGAGAAAAAATAGGCAGGTTAGCGTCCACGGGTCAGCACCGGAGGCAACTCCCTTACACAGTGTCATTGAATACTGTGTGCGGACGTGTGACGCTGACCCGTGCGACCGCGCTACGCCGATTCCCTGTTGTTCTGTTGTTGTTTTGAGTGCTCTTTATATCTTTTTTATTTTACTTTGCGGCAAAAATTAATGGATGCAGCTGGAGCTAGTAAATATATATTTTTTTTCTAAGTATGTTCAATCAAATGAATCAATCAATCAAAGCCACGCTTATTTATATAAATTTTATATTAGATGTCAACCAGAATCCAAGTTTTAGATATAATTGCTACTTAAAGCACATTTTGATGATCAGCTGCACAAAATGCTATTTTTAGTAGGAATCTGCGAAAAAAATGACAAACTTTACATTTTGGTAATAAAAAAAACTTACCAAATATTTGTATTGGTAAATCAACTCATTACATTTTATTACAACTAGAACAGAAATAATGTACCCAATACGATATATACTATAAAACAAACTTACACAAACAAATAATAAACATGTGTGATAACTGGAGGTTGGACTAATTGTTCCAACAATAATTAATTAGCAAACGTAACGCATTGTTAATGTTATAAACAGTCGCTATCGCGCCGACGCCGCGCGACACACTCACCTCGACCGAGCTTATCTCTTACGCAAGTCTTGTTATTACATATATTATGTGCTCATATGTTATTACAAACAGCGACCTTACACAAGGACCGACTTACGAACCTGCAAAAATCAATATTAGTTTCACTTTTTGCGATTTTTTATGTGAAATCTAACATAAGTAAAACTAAAACCATTTTCAAAGAGAAGCGTTTATATGGATAAATAAGAGATGCCGCACAATCATACACGTGTAATTTACAATGTACTCTCAAAACACATTTCCAGTTAAGGTGAAGTCATAATTATAAATAACATAGATGCGTTTTATATACATACCTAGAAGAAGCGAAAATTGAAGTGTGTCAAGATTATAAAATCATCTTTAATGATAAATGACAATATAAAATGTTATGAAATGGCTGATATTCAATTAATAATATTTTTTTATTTAACATCTAGAAAAGAAATCAATACAAGTAAAAAAACTCATCACCCCTGACGGGATTTGAATTACAGGATTCTGTGAATAGTTAAATTAAATTAGATGTTACCAAAAATCTAATGTAGTAAGATCATCATGAACAATTTGTTTTTTGTATGATATATTAGTTACGCGGTAATTATGTCAGAAGAATATGAGTCATGATTAGCGCAATTGGCTAAAATATGCTCAAATATTGGCTAGAGTAGTTTCTTTTCTGTAGTTTATTGGGCTTGATTGTGACATAAGAAAACGCTCTGATAACAGAGACCGAATCCATCAATATCAATATATTCTAGAGCTGCTAACACTTCCTCACTCCCTTCCCACAAGAGGGCAAAGGGGCATGACCCTCCTCCTCAAAGTTTTGTTTTTAACAAATACAGCACTTTTAGACACTCATTGACTGAAACCAGATTCTATATGTTGTAAGTACATACAAATTTATTTTAAATTGAAATTACTCATCAAAAGTTTAAAAAGTATGAATTAAACTGATGTAATAGTCCGATAATATATGCACGTCGTCGCTCGGCTGCTGACACAGTTATACGTACCAAAGCGAGTACGTTCCGGTGTACGTCTAGGAGTGAAACATCAAATGCGTTTCATTTCGAAATGTAACATACAGTCTTGCGTGCTAGGGGAACAATTTAAATATAAACAGTTTAGATTTTACTTTCCCCATTGATTTCTGCCACAAAACTAGATAAATCATTAATGTGAGCCTTCCCCGCAGTGTCGGCGTCGCTGTCGCGCTACACGCCCAGCAAGACGAGCGCCGACGCCTTCCAGCTCGGCCTCGCGCGCCGCCCCGACGCGCACGGTAACGGCCACACACTCCCCGCACGCACACTCCCCGCACACACACTCCCCGCACGCACACTCCCCGCACACACACTCCCCGCACACACACTCCCCGCACACAAACTCCCCGCACACAAACTCCCCGCACACACACTCCCCGCACACACACTCCCCGCACACAAACTCCCCGCACACACACTCCCCGCACACACACTCCCCGCACACACACTCCCCGCACACACACTCCCCGCACACACACTCCCCGCACACAAACTCCCCGCACACACACTCCCCGCACGCACACTCCCCGCACACACACTCCCCGCACACACACTCCCCGCACACAAACTCCCCGCACACAAACTCCCCGCACACACACTCCCCGCACACACACTCCCCGCACACAAACTCCCCGCACACACACTCCCCGCACACACACTCCCCGCACACACACTCCCCGCACACACACTCCCCGCACACACACTCCCCGCACACAAACTCCCCGCACACACACTCCCCGCACACACACTCCCCGCACACAAACTCCCCGCACACACACTCCCCGCACACACACTCCCCGCACACACACTCCCCGCACACACACTCCCCGCTCACGCACTCCCCGTCCGAACCGGCGAGCCAGTCCAATAAAGATATATAGTGACAAGCACCTTGACCCGTTGTCAACTGCTATTGATCGATTTCCAATATTCAGCATTTAACTAAAAATATGAATAAGTTACTGGGAAAGAAGTCGCGTGTGTTAGATATTTTTTATTAAGTACTTAATCTATCACGTGCTTATCAAAAAAAAAATTTAATTCGAATAGCGAAAAAAAAACATTATTGTATTTAATTTTCTAGAATCGAATCGATCGAGGAAGCTGTTGTTGATTGCATCCACATACAGCTCCCTCGACGACAAGTGGTCCCCACCGGCCATACGCATTGGGGCGGGAGGATATATTAACTATTTCCTACATCGGCACACGGGGGCATAACACGACCATAACTGACTAACGCCGCTTTGCGGTAATCAAAATGTCACTCACATCTATATACATACCAAATAATTTCCTAGGAGTTGAGATTGACGCCCGGCCGAAAAAGTCGGCGAAATTTCCTGCATGTTAATGCAAAACTTCCCTCAACAACAATAGCGATGTAACACGATATAATACCGTGTGACGCGGCCCGCGCAGACGCAGAGCGCGCGGCGGCGGAGGGCGCGGCGGAGGCGGCGGCGGCGGCGGAGGCGGAAGCGGAGGCGGAGGCGGGCGACGCGCGGCCGTGCGGCGCCGACAGCGCGCGCTCGTGGAGCGAGGCGCGCACGCACGCCACCGACCTGCTGTTCTGAGCGCTCCGTGCGCGAGCGGACGTGTGGGCGACGGGACGCGCGCGAGCGGAGCGCGTGTGCTCTCATGTAACGCTAAGCTGTTGTGAATAAACATTCCTTATTTATATTTGTAGAGAGGAGACTTGTATATCGGAGGACGGATATCATATCGAGTTGGAGCCGCGAGTTCCGCTGCAGTCTTCCGCGCGGTCGAGGGCCCCGCTCGCATTCGGGGGGCAATATTTTTGTAGTCGTATTGAATTAATGAATTCTTTTAATCGTGGAATCGACTCGCACTCTGGGAGTGGAGGAGCGATAAAATTGACAGTTATATTTCTAATGCCAAAATGATGTTAGCCAAGTGTAACGGTGGACGTAAGTTAAGCTCTGCTCAAGAAATCAGTATAATGTAGGAACACCGAGTCATATCTAATTAATGTACTTAAAATACACGAGTTAATTAATAACGAAGCTTGACTGACTAGCTTGTAATTACAAATTACATTTCGACATCTTTTCAAGCATTTTGTATACTAATTTAAGGTGAATATCTTGTAACTATATTTTATACCTATTGGATGTAATTGTATTATATAAGAGATCATTCCTTTCGATTCATTCCTAAATTTTTTACATGAGATTTTTGCCAGTTTTTACACGTTTACAGTAATATTATAATGAATACAAATATGCAGTGAGACGTAGGAGTCCGTAGCCGCGCGCAGCCGCACTGCGGCGAGCCCTATGTGTAATCTTATCGGTAACGAGGTACAAATGTAGCAACGTACTTTTGTCCATGTCTATTAATCGCATACATCGCTAGATTTTTTACATTAGTATCGCTGCGCACACGCCGGCGCGGTGTGCGCGCAGCCTTAGCGTAGTGTTAGGGTAGCTGACTCGTTCAGACACGCTTTAAGAGTGTCATATTATTCGTTCGTATGTTCCGCGGCGTCGCACACGCAGCGTTGGCGGCACGTGTTGACGTTTGGCTGATCGCGACCATGGTGCAATTATTGTTACGGAGTTTTCTAACGATTCATATTTAGTTTATTCGGTATTTAACGCTGTGTGTACGAATGCACCGCAGGCCGCCCGGCCGACACTTGCCAATGCCTAGTTGTATTTTATGCATATTATGACATTTACGTTAGATCTTTATAGAGGTGATTATGATGTAGCGCAACTTGTTTAGTCGCGTATCGCAGGGCGGGGCAGGGTCCGGGAAGCGGGACCGTATAATACTCAAGCGACTGTCGCCGACTCGTCCGCGACTTCCCGAGGCGACCGATGACTGCTGACAATGTTTTAAGCATTATGTAGTGCTCCGGCGACGTGTAGGCGACGGGTCGCGCGGGGCTTAGTCATTGCGCTGCGTGCTAATTATTGATTATTATCTTTATGTACTAATGCTGAAACGGCAATAAAAATGTACACAAATAATAGTTTTGTTTGATTTTCTCCACCAAAAACCATTTCTGTCTATCCATTGTATATGTATAAAAAGTATAACCTTAATTTTTTGAACGCGTGTGACACAAAAGCCGTTGAATATTGTTATTTATTTTTTATTAAAAAAATGCAAAAATATTTCAGAGTTTTTAGCTTAACATTGTCTTATAATGTGTACTTTACGAGTTTTCTCATTAGAGCACTTTTGAATATTACAGTGTTGAATTATAGCAACCCTTAGCCGGCTCTGCTTGTAAAAACCTTAAACATTGAAGAAAATGCAAATATACAGGTTTATTGATATCTCGACGTATATCTGTTAGGGAGGTGATAGGGGTGACTATTTGCAATAATTTGAACCCCCTTATGCGTAATCCAAAAGTGAACCATTTTTTAGTTATCACGTTTTAAAGTTTTTTTCAAAATTTTGGGGGTTAAAATTATTGCAAATAGTCACCCCTATCACCTCCTAACAGATATACGTCGAGATATCAATAAACCTGTATATTTGCATTTTCTTCAATGTTTAAGGTTTTTACAAGCAGAGCCGGCTAAGGGTTGCTATAATTCAACACTGTAATATTCAAAAGTGCTCTAATGAGAAAACTCGTAAAGTACACATTATAAGACAATGTTAAGCTAAAAACTCTGAAATATTTTTGCATTTTTTTAATAAAAAATAAATAACAATATTCAACGGCTTTTGTGTCACAAAATATAAATAAACTAATAAACTAAATATAAACTAACCTAATTAATCTTAAACCTTCCTTGCGCACTACTCTCTCTATTGGTAAATACTAATAAAAATCCATTTAGTTTTGCATTCAAACTGATAGATATACGAGGCGAGAAAAAAAGTTTCATTGTTTGTGGCATTTCATTTAATGTGGCAGTGTTTAATCTAGTCATATATAAAATCAAATGTAAACAATGAATATATGTATCTAAAGCTGCAACCACAAGGTTTATTTTTCGAAAGAAGAACCTAAAAGATATTGAAATACTTCCATACGTTTTATCTTATCAGTAGATATTTTTTAAATTCCGCAAACGAGCAGGACGTTCATCTGAATGAAAGTGCCCACCACCGCCCACGGACATCCACAACACTAGGGGCTTGCAGATGTGTTACCCGATTTTAAAGAAAATGTACTATCTTTTGAAGGTTCCCGAGTCGTATAGGTTCGGAAAAACCGCCGGCGAACGCTGGTTCCACAGAGTGGTTGTATATTTAGTTACTTATATACTTAGATATATCGTGGATATTTAGTTACTTATATACTTAGGATTTATAGGAAGCCGGAGAGCAACAAAGGAGTGAAGATCCAAATAATAATTAAATCAATAATTAATTTGAATATTATAATATCTGTGAGTTATAATTTTTTTCTTATAGTAATAACTTTTTAAACAAAACTAATTATTATAATTTTGCTATATCTGGGAATTTGTTAAATCGTCGGAATCTCTGTTGTTAGAGCCTTGTTGATATGTGGCCCTCCACATTCCCCAGGACAGTTGCCCCAGTGCTCTTCCCAACATCCAGCCCTAGATTTTATCCGATATAATATTTTATTTTTCTTATCTATTGAATGTTGACGAAGATCTCAATAGATTGTAGTAGTGGAACTACACAATATTAACTTAGTATACACTCTAAGCAACTTTTATCTAAAATTGTCTTATACACTACAAAAAAAAAAATACCATTAATTTTTTGGCTCTCAACGAACACATATTACATTACATTTTGAAATTTTGTTCTAAAAGCAAGCATTTTTGATTACACAAACTACGAGATATAATATCTACTGACAGCATAAAAGACGTGCGAAAAATTAAACTCAATTATTTGAGTAGATCCGGTTTAATATTACTGTAGCAATATTTGATTCTCACACATGTACTAATAGGTAAATAAAATAAAAGCTTCTAGCTTATTGTTGTAGCTCAATTTCATTTTTTTTTTAAATATATACAGTATAAATTATTAATAAGTATGGTTTGTTACATAACTACCCCTTCCAATTTATCCCCATTTTTTGACGCTTGCGCGATAAATGTAGGTCACTGGTCACCTTTTGAACATGCGCGGTAAGATCATTAGTAAATCGCTGCTAAAGGTGCAGTTTCAAGTAAAAGATTTAATTAAACGATATATCATATTTTACTAGTAATTTATAGGAAATAAAAAAATGGTTCATTCTATTTAAAAGGTTCTTAATCTACATAAGTTAAAATAGCACCTATCGCATATCAGAAATATTGGAAAATCCAATAATATTACAAAGTTGTGTGTCGTTTTAGGGAAAACGTATCTTAACTGTCTATGGATACTCTATCAGCTGAGTGAAAAAATCCAAAGAGTTTACATTTTGTATATTTTTACACTTGATTTGAATTGTTTTCGTAAAACGTTTGAGACGTTTCGGAAGTGGCTTCTCATTGTATATAAAAATTCTGAACGAAAATTGTCGTCTCGAAATAATTCATAGTAAAGTGTGACGTGCGATGTGAACAATTCAAACTGTCGCTGTGTAAAATTGTGCGGTTCTCTAAAATGTGAATTGGTGAAGGTCATCGTTCAGACGTCCCTGCCAAAGCGAATTGCGTTTTTTTCCACGTCGTGGACACGGAGTGTCTAGTGCTTCAGTATTACCGAGAACGTCGCTAACGCTGCGTTTCTAGATTTACGTAACAACTTACATAGTCAGATTATTTTATAAGGTTAAATCAATTTTCAACTAATCGCCGCTTAGAAGTCAGCAGAATGATTTCAGCGATATGCTCGAGGACCGCTCTTAGGGCGCGATCCATGGAACGCTGCGTTTCCAGCATTGTTGAACTTCCGAAGTTACAAGATTTTGAAGTACAAAACGAGCCTGTACTGGGATACCGAGCCGGAAGTCGCGAACGAGCTGAATTGGTTACTGAATTGCAACGTACTGCCGATGTAACTGAGGAAGTGCCTATCGTAATTGGTGATGAATATATAAAAGATGGCGAGCCGCGGTATCAAGTCATGCCACACGATCATAACCGCAAGCTGGCTAAATATTATTACGCCAGTGACAAAATGATTCAAAAGGCAATTCAGGTATCCAGCGAGGCGCAAAAGCGTTGGGATCGTACTCCGTTAGAGAAGCGTCTGCAAATCTGGCAGGTCGCTGCCGACATGATGGCTGGAGAGCATCGCCAGCGCCTGAATGCCGCCACCATGCTGGGCCAGTCGAAGTCGGTTGTTCAAGCTGAGATAGATTCAGCTGCTGAACTTATTGATTTCTTTCGCTTCAACATCTTCTTTTTAAAAGAAAATGCTAAATATCAACCTATCTCTGAGAACCCCTCCATCACCAGAAATTCACTCAGGTTCAGGGGTCTCGATGGGTTTGTAGCTGCTATCAGTCCTTTCAACTTCACTGCTATAGGAGGTAACCTAGCCTACACCCCTGCTCTCATGGGTAATGCAGTACTTTGGAAACCATCAGACACTGCACTCCTATCTAACTGGCGCATCTTTAACATCATGCGAGAGGCTGGTCTTCCAGCTGGAGTCGTTAACTTTGTCCCAGCCGATGGCCCTACATTTGGTCGTGTTATTACCTCATCTCCTCAGCTGGCTGGTATTAACTTTACTGGATCTGTACCCACTTTTAATTGGTTATGGAATGAGGTTGGTAAAAATTTGCATCACTACAAAAACTATCCTAGACTCATTGGAGAGTGTGGAGGCAAAAACTACCACTTTATTCATCCATCTGCAGATGTACAATCAGTTGTCACTTCAACAATTAGATCAGCATTTGAATATTGTGGTCAGAAGTGCTCAGCTTGTTCCAGAATGTATGTGCCTAGGTCTCTAGCTGACCCCATTAAACAGGGACTCTTGGAAGAGCGTGCAAAATTAAAAATTGGCAACCCAACCGATTTTAAAGTCTTTGCTGGAGCAGTTATTGATGACAAGGCTTTTGCAAGAATTACGGGGTACATTAAAAATGCTAAAAACAATCCTAAGAATACTATTCTAGGAGGTGGTGAATTTGATGACCGCAAGGGTTACTTTGTTCAACCAACTATCATTGAAACTGTGGATCCACTGGACAAACTTATGGTAGAGGAAATCTTCGGCCCTGTCTTGACTATGTATGTTTATGAAGACAAAGACCTCTCCAAGGCTTTAGCACTTGTTGGCTCTTCCACTAAATTTGCTTTAACTGGTGCAGTGTTTGCTTCAGACAAAAAGTTCTTACAAACTGCTCTGGAAGAGCTTAAGATGACCGCTGGAAACTTCTACATAAACGACAAGTCAACGGGCTCTGTAGTCGGACAGCAACCATTTGGTGGAGGTCGCATGTCTGGCACTAATGACAAAGCTGGCGGACCTAACTATGTCATGCGCTGGACCACTCCACAGTCTATTAAGGAGACTTTTGTTCCCCTTCGTGACATCGACTATCCTTACATGAGAGATTAAAAAGGGAAAAGTTGGCACTTTGACCTCATAAATAAAAATCCTAAATCAAATTATCAGTACAATAATTATTAGTTAGTATTATGCTATGGTAGAGTGGAAGTCAACTTTCTGACGTAGGATTTATGTTTAATTACTAGAAAAATGTCATCAACTAAATAATATTATCTTAATAATATTAATATGTTGTGATATTCTAGAAACAGTATTTCAAACAAATTGAATGTTGTATTTCATTCATATCATTACAAAAGTGTATTAAATTCCTGTTATTAAAACAAGGTTGAGATTGTATAATTATAAGAATCAAATGTTTGAAATTAAGATAATAATTGTATTAATGTACCTCGTCTTAATTGTTTGTTTCCCTGATAGTTGCAGTTTTTGTTGTAAATTTGCTTGAATTATAATTTTATTTATGTTATTAGAATTGTAAAGCTGGAACCTCACGGACACTCGGCCCACTACTAGCTCTTATCTTTACTCCTACTATTTGCTCTTGCTTATCACTACAATGGGTCTCTCATTATATAAACTATTTATCTGATATCTGACGCATGTGTCTGCTTTCTTATATGATCTGCTGCATTTATGATATTTTTTTTTAGTAAACAATAAAATATATAATCTTTTAAATAGCTTTTACAAATTAATGTTACATTGTAAATGTGTTAGTTTTGTTAAAATCTTCGAAACTATTTATTATATTGCATAAAAATAATCATTAAAGAACCTAGAGTTCTGTTTGATTTAATGTATTTAATTTAAAACGGAAATGTCGATGTTGTTATTTATTGTGGTAATTTTAAGTCAATAAATTTATTAGTGCTCATTAAAATACTTTTTATTTATATCGAAAAAAATCTGTTTGGTTTAATTCAAATTGAAAATAAAATAAAAAATAACATACACATGAACTTTTATCGAAGCTATTCTATAAGAACTAAAAACTGACTTCGTATCTCATTTATAATAATCGAGTAACGATGATGGCTTTAAAATTTGATGTTTACGCTCATATCACCTTATCTTTGTACAAAAAAAATCAATAAAATTTTACTCCTCTGTCAGTATAAATATTTGCCTATATTGATATTGATAGTGATTATCGTGTATTATTAGCCATTAGGGTCCTAAATTATTTGCGCGCTAGAAATGATAATACTTGAGCAAAATATTACAAATATTTTTTTATTTGTAGAAAACTACGTCATTCTTGTTATTGGGTAAAAAATAACTTTAAATCATGTCATTTTCTCAATCAATAAATATGATCCATGACACACTGGAGTAGTGCTCCGGTTTGGCTGTAATGCTACCTAGGCTAGGCTAATAGTCTTTAAAACAAAGTGACAACGCTTTTTATGTATTATGCAAAAGCACAATAATTATGATGTATAAAATTGCATAAATGACGGTCTACTTTAAAAAAACAAACGTATTAAAATATTGTAATACATTCATTCAATGATATTCTAATAAACAGATATGGTATATCCATACTAAACAACAGAAAAAAGTGTGCCGCGCCGGTGAACGTTTATTTTTACATTTCGTTAAAAGTAAAAAGGATAGCTTTATAAAAACAATAAGTAAAAGGGATAATTAGAGGTTTTCATTAAGCAAAACGTATTACTACGTAATTATGATGTATTACAACGTATTACTATTAGTACGTAAAACAACTAAAGGCAAACGTCCCAATTAGGACGTTTTCTAGTCTTCACTTTTTGCGCGTTAATAACATATCTGTTTACTACAACATCATTGCATTCATTTTAAACTTTTATTATTTTAAAGGAAACGACCAGACAAAGAGGAATTGTAGTCAATATTTAGGTTACAGATATTCTATATTTCTTTATTTTCTTAATCATTTATTAATTAAAACGTTATATTTCGATTTATTACTTCGATTTAATTTTGCATCAATAACAATTGATATATGGACCGTACAAAAATATAGATCTATATCTATATTTTTATTTTGTTCTCACTAAGAAATGAGCGTTTATTACTGAAATAATTAATTGAAGCAGTCACAATCAGATACATCATGATTAATTGTATTTTATTTCACTTTTTTTTGAGTTTAAGTTGACATTATTTTAAATATAAATAAAATTACACTTTATCCGTATAGTTGATACATAACTTACATATACTCAAAACAAACTGTAACACATAATGAAATAAAAAATACGAATTATTACATAAATTAATTATTAATTATTCAGCTATTATTATTTTAAACTAAAAAAAATACAATATATATTTATAGCCTGTGAAATTGACATTTAATTTGACATATCGCTTTTATTGATGCTATTTTCCTGCAAGTAGCACCGAAATGTGAAGTTCTTTCTAGAATGAAATATTATTTTTCTTTTAACAGAATTCACTCCTTATATCTTTCACATAAATAATAAGACGTATTAATTTTTACATCTAAATGGCTAATATATTCGGTTTGATTGTGTCGGGACGATTAGTAAGTAAAAATCACAATGTTTACAACTGAAATTATTTTATTTTGAATATGGTGCCTAAATCTCTCCCTCAATTTTTCGTTAGGTACAGACAGATTTTACACCTGTGTCCGAAACGAGTCTTATTACAACTATCCTGGACGTAGACTCGATAAACCACGCGGTGGTATTCCTGACAGGGACGACTCCGCTGCCGGTTGGCACGGTCGCTGTGGTCTACTGGAGCTGGCCGGACCCTAACGCGCCTCCTAACTGGCAACCTTTGGGGCACATTTCCAACGCTAAACCCTCAGCTATATTTAAGATATCTAATTTGAAAAAACTACATGAACTGTCTAGTAAGAATAATATAATATATATAATAATACAACATAACTTTTTAAATTTACATTTCTCATTAATAAAATATGTGTTATTTGCTAATAAAAATGGCTTAACATTAACAGTGTTACAACAATTGAGTTTTGTTACACCTAACACCTTTTGTTTTACCTAAGTTCTTAATATTTAAACTCATGTGACCAATGTACTGATGATTTAATATAATATTTTTTTTAAGGTGAAAACAAATTTATGAGTGCTTTTGGACAACAACAAATCTGCAATAATGCCCAGATTGGAATTTCAATAGAACCAGAAACAAATGCTCAGCTACTTCCAAACTCAGAGGTACTTTTGAATTTAATAATGATAATTTTATTTATTATTATTTTAAATATTATTTACTGCTTAAAATTAATCATAATGATTTTTGTTTCAGGCACAACAGGCACATTCATATGTCACATTTGCGCAAAAAATGTTGGAAAATTTAGTTAATTTTGTAGCATCATTCTCTGTTACTCAAGATCAAATGACACCAACTCCTGGTGTCTCATACATACCTCTCAATACCTTGCACACCTGGTATCAAAACTTTGAAAGGCGGTTGCAGCAGAACCCTAACTTCTGGAAAAGTAATTAGTGTTGTTCTAACATGGACTTCTCTATCGTCAAAACCATCATCCTGCAATACAATTACAGTAGGGATTTGGTGAGGTTCGCAATAAGTGTAATTACATTGTAAGCAATGACCGTTTTTAACCTCCATTTTATTTGGTTGCTTCAATATTTTCATTTAATAAGCTTTAATGAGTGCTTGAACAACACATAGAGAAGCTATCGAGTTGAAATTACTATCATGTGTTCAGTGAAAACTTCACTAATAAAATGTGTTAATGAATTATTTGGTTTTACTATATAAATTTGTAGACATGATATAAGAATGACAACATCATGCATCATAAATTTATTCAGTGTATATATTAATAAGAAATTATAAAAGACTGCTTTTTATAATAAATTACTAATACAGTGCAAAATTAGTTGTTTAAAATTTGAGGATGAATTAAAAACAGGTATGAGTTGTTGATATCAACATGTATTATACAAGTGAATAGTAACAAATGAGGTAATATATTTCTAGTGAACACAGTTTCAAGGCACTTTACTCTTGAAAGTTTCATTTAATGACTATTGCTTAAAAATATTCCAGAAAAATTACATTGAAACATTCCTTGTAAAATTAAACATAAACAATAGTCACATATTGAATTCATTGAGTTCCCAGCCCTAGTGCGAGAGAGAGAGGAGCACCTGCCGTACGGAGAGGAGGTTGAATTACAATGGCATTAATAACATTTTCATTGGCTTATTGTTATTGAAAATATGTTTGCACTGTATAAACATAAATTTCACAATAAAATTAAATTTGTGCTCCATCACTATCCTCACAATGGGATTCGACTTTTCTCTCAGCATACACTAAATACTAACCTGATCACATGGTGTATGAGACTCTCTGAGGAAGCACTAAGAAAGACTCCGAATAACATTTACCCCACATGATCAGTACACAGTTATTCGCAGCAACAAAGCAAGCTGACTTTGTACTAAAATTAAAATAAGCTCTGAGATCCTCTTTACAACTAATTAACAATGACTTCCAACGAAGAAGTCGCAGTTTGCAAAACCAGAAAAATAAATTAAATTTAATTAAGAGATTTGTCTAAAAAAAAACAAAGATAACAGTTAAGAGCATGTTATTTAAAATTACAACAGTAAGAAATGCACTTCAAATTGTAAAATTGTGCTCCATTCTTACTGTATTTTTTTTATATGACAATAATAAGGTCAAATAATTGTTAAGTGTGGCAAAAACTAAGTACTATATTTATATACAATTACAAATATATATTTCAAAAGTGTTCTCAAGATTAAAAGAAATTTCATATGGGACAGTAGGAGTCCACAGTACAAGCAGTGGCGTAGCTAGGCGAGGAAGGGCCCTGGTGCATAGAAAAAAAATTGGGCCCTCACCCCCTCTTTTTCATCCCTCTTTAACTAATAATTACCCTTTAAAATTATAGATACCAAATAAGAAATCTTGTGCGCAGGGTCATGATTTTCTAGCTACAGAAGCTTAAGGTTTAGCTTAGCGGGCCCCCTGCACTCCGGGGCCCTGGTGCACTGCACCTCCTGGCCCTACGATAGCTACGCCACTGAGTACAAGGCCATATTTGCAACCACCTGCTACATACCTTTGGCCAGTAGTGGGACACGGACTGATAATCATTAATCTAAGAAGTAATTAAATATACACGGTATTAATACCTCATTCCATTAAATCTTGATTATTTATAGTTTGTAATGTTCAAATAGAGTAGCAAAAATAAGACTTTTATAATGGAATGGGAGTAAATAGTTAATTTCTTATAGTAAGTCCATTTAGGCAGTCTTTTCAGTAAGATTGTAAAAATCGAGCACAATAGCAGCTCGCACCTCTAATAAATATCAAAGGATCCATGTCACAAAAATACGATATTCAACATATTCAGACCTACGCCACGCGGGCACGTCGGCCTCATCTAGGAGGTACATACACTTCCGTCGAAAACGGAAAATTTATAAAATTTATCTGTCTATTTTAATACATAGCTATCAAAAATATTGTTCCGAGATGTTTTTATTTAATTTTAACGTTAGGCTTACGTTTATCTAGTCTTCAGTACACACTTTCTATAAGATTTAGTTAAAATTCATACTA
The DNA here is from genome assembly GCF_905220365.1 of Vanessa cardui. Lineage (NCBI taxonomy): Eukaryota > Metazoa > Arthropoda > Insecta > Lepidoptera > Nymphalidae > Vanessa > Vanessa cardui. Next base: position 256,717 of record NC_061124.1, read on the forward strand.
AATTAGCCTAGGGGCGCGCGAGGCGGTGCGCGAGGGGGGCGCTAGGGCGCGGGCGGCGCCAGGAAGGGGTGCGCCAGCGCCGCCGCCGCCGACAGGCGCGAGCGCGGGTCGGGGTCCAGCAGGCGCGCCAGCAGCGCGAACGCCGCGTCGGGGAAGCCCGCCACCCGCGCCGACGCGTCGAACGCGTCCGCCTGCCGACATGCACGCATTACACTCCGGCTGCAACTCTAACCCCGTCCTGAGTCCGTAGTGGACGATCGCAGATAATTCAGGCCCACAGTGGACGGTTTTCGTAGGGCAGTGTACTACTGACTTCGTTACATCCATAACTATTCTCGATTCAAAGCCACGGCCTCGTGATGGCCAGTCGAATAGGCTAGCCAATGCTACTGGCATTCGTGGCATCAGTACTGGTAGAAAAAAATATAAAACTCACTGGCTTAGACTCGTCCCTACATAGACATTGCGGCAAGGGCAGTCGGCAGTGTAGGCACGTGGGCCCCGGAGTCGGCACCGCCCCACGCGCCGGGCCTCGCAGGCGCTCCGCCAGCTTGCGCAGGCACAGGCCCGGCCACTGCGCCGAAGTCACTACGCGACGACCTGCCACGGAAAGATTCGAGCTCAGTCGGCCTCGCACGTATCGTCCCACGAGCGGAAAGGACTCGACATTTCTTACATTTCGATACAAATTCCACTAGCTAAAAGATTTGACGATCTCGAACGAGCCCTAAAGCTACCCTGTCGAAGGACTTCGGTCCGTTCGATCGCTCTCTTTCAAGGAGATAGAGAAGCAGTCGAGCCCCACCTAACGCCTCGGCCGTTCGCTGCAGCGGCTCGGTACCCAGCAGATCCGCAAGCTCTGCCAGCGCGGATACGTCGTCCCCGGCGCGGAAGAACGGATAGCGCGCCGTGAGAAGGCTGGCCAGCACCACGCCCGCCGCCCACGTGTCCACGGCCGTGCCCTGGCGCGGGCTCTTCAGCAGCACCTCGGGCGGCCGGAAGCCCTGCGTGCCGGCGCGCGGCGCCCGCGCCGCCACGCGCGAGGCGCACGCGCCGCACACGCCGCCCACGTTGGCGCACGCGCACGGGCCGCGCTCGCCCGCGTGCGCCGGCGGAGGGTTCTGCGGACCAAACACACAGTTTGATGCGGTGGTCGGATTTGCCATCAATCAGCAACAGTGAAGTGACGTACCTTTGTTATATTCTGCCTTGGAATTTGCACCTTCGGTAAAACTGGGCGTTTCGGAGCAGAGGCGGTGACATTGTTGCTCTTTGCACGAACAGACAAATCTAAGGCCATCCTCTTAGCGTTCGGGATTGAGTCATCCTGGAACAAAATAACGGAAAATCTAAGTATTATTTCAGTTGTACTTGTTTTGATTGAGTCAAGTTAGTTTGACATTACAGTAGGTGCTGACAATTGAAAATTACCTCTTCCCGGGGGCGCTTGCAGGGCACTGTCGCGGAGTGCGCGGGCGGCGGCAGCGCGGCGGGGGGTTCCTCGCGCGTCCAGACGCGCTGCGCTAGACCAAAGTCTACCAATAAGTACCTGCCCATCATATGGCCAAATTTGGATAATTACTATAAATATACAATAAAGACACAAAGATTATTAAAAATAAATAATGATTTATGCATTAAGGATTCGAAAGCCATGAAGAAATTTTGATTTTTGTCATGCAAAATTTAGTATCCCAGAGCAGAAGGCAGGCAGAATGGGTAGTATCATCTTTCTTAATTCTGGGTTCTGTACAAATAATTGCTTATTCTTAAGGAAATGCTATAAATGAATCTCATCACCTTGAGCTTGTACAACACTCAAGGTAAGACCAGAAAGACCACATAGATTTGGGGTTACTTCAGTTATGTATAAATCTACAAATTGGTAATATGTCTATTTAGTGCATAAAAATATATTATTAACAAATGAAATTCAATTCTATTGATAAAGAAGTAATTCACAGATAATCTTCCCAATAGCTGCAGACATGCTCAATAAAAAGATTTTAAAACAGTTTGTTAAATTGACTGAACTATTATTTACCTTTTATTTTCTCTATCGTACAGAAAGTTACTAGGCTTGACATCTCTGTGAATCACACCAAATGAGTGCACATGTCGCAATGCAACCATTAGTGCCCGCATATATTGCCGCACCTCCTCAGCGTCCATGTCTCCTACATATTCCTAATCATTGGAGTTAAAATCCATTAATGACACTGTCTATGGGTGAACTTAATAGTTTTAACAATAAAAATACTTACAGAAAACTTTCTATGAGGTATATAAGGCATCACAAACACAATAGTGTCAAGATGCCGCAGGCACAGCTCGACTCCTATCACATTATGTTTTCCACTGTAACCAAATTTACATACACACAATTACATAAGTCAAAATATAGAAGATATATCGAGCAAATTTTTCTTACCCCATGTCTTGGAGACATCTCAGCTCGTGCTCGATGCGTGCCGGATGTGCAGTGGGCACCAAGTGCTTTATCGCAAACCATGGCTTTTGTGCATCGGGTAGACCCGAGTGCTGTTTCAATGAACCCAAGTAGACAGAACTGAAAGTTCCCTCGCCAATTTTACGATGTACGTCGAATATTGCGTCTAGCTTTGGCAGTTTATACAACAACTCATTTATTTGGAGCTCTAAAAATAATACACCCAATCGTTTACGAAATTAACCTTCAAATTTTAATGTCATGCAAAACAATACAAATATTAAAAAGCAGTATTCACTTACTTTCAACATCATTTTTGTAACTTAATGAAGATTCATTTTTCTTTTTACTCGATTTATTGCTCTTATTTTTCCGAGTTTCTAAGTTGAGTAATGAATCCTTGTAGTCCTTGTGTATTTTTAGCACCTTAGCCTCTATTCCGCGTATTCTCGACATATCTCGCCAATTAAATGTCAGTATATCATATCAAAACAAAATAATCCAAAGCAAATAGCTTTCTCCTTTACCACATAGTCATCTAGAACTAATTTAACAAAATAAAATTAAGAACGAAAATTTAAAAGAAAACAATGTTGACGTCAGTCGTATAATTTCATTATTTCAGTGACGTTTAATAGACAAAGTAGATAAAACATTGTCAGAAGAAAAGTATCTAACCATAAACAAATTTAATTTTGTAATATTCTGTGGTAGGTAATCAGCTGTGAATCCTAATACTTGTCAAATTGAAATTTCGTCATTTGGTTTTATTTATAAGATTATACTTTTTAAGACTAAGAGAATAGGAAAAATTTTATAACAAATATCAAAAATCAGTTTTCAGATTGGTAAATTATTTCAAAACACTACCAACCAAGTTAAAAATGCTTACGAGAAAACTACAACTTAATATAGTGAACTACTGCATAAAATCGGTTAGTATACAGATAAATTTATATAAAAGGTTATGATTATTAACTGAATACTGAATCCAATAGAGTTTAAGTTTTATAGCTGTATTAATAACTTTACTATACATTCAGTTTCAGTCAGGATATGTCACCAAACCGCCTAAGCCAGAGATACCAACAAATGTAATAAAACAAGTTTATTCAGCTAATGATCAGCAAACTAATGGCATTGTTTACGATAGAAAACCATTCAAACTAGTATTAGAAGAAGGTAAGACTTACCACTGGTGCCTTTGTGGGCGCTCTAAGTCACAGCCATTGTGCGATGGCACACATAAAGATGTTTATCTCAAGATAACCCAAAGGTAAATATTACTTTTCATCATTTGTGTTTTTTTGTTTAATAGATATATTACTAATAATAATTTATAATTGACTAAAAGACAATTATGTAATGAGGTATCTGTTATAAAATTAAAATACTAAAGTACTGCAAATAAATAAATAATAACTTGTTTTCAAGAATAGGTAATATTTAATATTTTAATGTTATATTTTATAACATATACCATAATACACATACCACATACCAAAAGCAGCTGATAATAATACAATGGACTGCAGAATAAACTTTAGTTGTTGATTTATCTTATTACTTGATTATGTTTGCAATATAGGTAGTTTATGTGTGCTAATAACCATCAGCACAGATTTTTAGCTGAAAATGTACATGTTTTATTAAAGTATTAAATTTTTATATCAATATATAATTTAAGTTATCTCAAGTATATAGTATTTTTTGATTAGAAAAGATTTTCATTAATTCTTGTTTATTTCTTTTAGACCTATAAAATTTCAAGTTGCAAAAACGAAAGAATATTGGCTGTGCAATTGCAAACAGACTAAAAATAGACCATTTTGTGATGGGACACATAAACAGAAGGAAATACAAGAAGCAACATCTATCAGATTGTAGATAGTCCATTCAAATAAAATATAATTATAAATAGTTATAATAGGCATGTAGACTTTCAATAAACCTATACATTTTAAATGATAATATTTTTTATTTGCACCTTAACCCTACAACAATAACATTTAATTGTAAATTGATTTCAAAATAGGTTAGTAATGTAGTTATTGCTATGTAGCTTAAAATATTAATTCTTTGTAAGGAAATAAATATTTAAATGTGAACGTATTATGTTTATTGAAAAATAAAGTAACATATTTAGTTACGTAAGAACTATTAACATTCAGATCTTAGGTAGATACTTATTAAAAAAAAAAGTTAAAAAATATTTTATCTGTAACTTTGCAGTGACGTAAGTGTTTTTTGACAGATTGACATCATCTTGAGACTTGATCGTGACATGGCATGACACTTCGGTTTCGTGAATAGGATTAGGACCGTAAGAACCTAAGAACACTCGTCACTCGTGTTTACAGAGTTGTGCATTCAGCACTCTCTTTGCAAGTGGTCAGTGAATACCGGCTGTAGTCTTGTCGTACTAGAAACTTATTTTTTTATCATGTGCGAAGAAGTCAAATTATTTACTAGGGAGGAACTCAAAAGCCGCAACTCTCGTGAAGACGCGATACTTATCATCCACAATGGTGTATATGATGTTACTAAGTTTCTAGATGAGGTATGTATTAGAAACACGTCACAATTGTTCAAATAGAAGATTGCGTTGCTTTAAATATATAAAAACCGAAACAAAGGGTCACGAAACATAAATATATATTTTATCATCTCAATTTTTAAAAGATTATTTAAGAGTGATATATTGATAATTAGAAATTAATTTTCTGATATGGATATTGTACACAAGATTTTAATTATATAGGTATGTAGCATACAGTTTAAGTGTGTAGCTTCTACCTTCCTACCTACCTACCGTTGAAGAGAGAATTGAAAAAAATTGTATTTTAATTCTTGAATATAGCAGATATACTACAATGCATACATTGGCTTATGGAGCTGTGAATTTTTGCCATGAAATAACTTGTCGTAATAAAATGACTTCATTCTATATGTTCATAGGTAAGAATGTTAGTCATAAAAAAGGTATAATGCTACCATTAGTCTTTTTTTTGTATCTTCCTTGTTTCTGATATTTATAATAAAAAAATAAAATATTTGGTAATGGGATGTTAGTGAATGAAATCTTTTGTTTGTTTAAACTTTTAGTAAAGTTGCCTTGCTGGGTGAAAAATGGAAAAATAAACAACTTTTACAATAATAAATAGCCTGCTCATGTCTATGGGCCATTCTGCATCTAGTCACACTGTAATCTACACTGATATGCTCAGTAGTTTGCAGATGATTGTTGAAATGTTTCATCTGATCAACATATAGATGTTGGTACTTATTTCAGAAAACTGTAACAATTATACAGTTAATATGGCACATAAAATGTGTGAAATATGATGAAAAAATAGTTGACATACATTCTGGTACTGTAGTGACTATTCATAAAACAGTTATGCAAATTAAAAGAAAAAACATTTTGAATTGATCAAGTATCAATTTACATTTTGTTTGATATAAAATAGTTTCATGGTTAAAATACCTCTATTGTCCCTTTATTCAATATTTATATGCAGGTTTGCTATCATAAAATAAACATAGCTCTAGTAAATTTGTACTAATTTAAATTCAAAGTGATAATTTTAAAATTGAAGGTCAAATTACCTTTAAATTATAATAATGATTATCTAGTTGGAACTTGTGCCTTTTATATATATTATATATACTTTATAGCTCAACAGTATAGAGGCCATCCCTTGATATAAAGGGTTTTATGATATTATGTTACACAGATGATAATATAATGTACATACTATTCACATATAATGTGTGTTTTTATATTGAGACTAATTTGATCGTAATTAAAAATACATTAGTTTACTTTTGTACTGATGTCACTGTTTTGTTAGGAATTGCCTGAACAATAGCAAGTATTTCAATACAAAAGAACTTTTACTTATAATTAATTCCCAAATATAAAAATTAGTACAAAATTGTTTATATAAAGTTTTTTACTACTTCTCAAACAAATGACAGTGATTTTAAAATAGTAATTTAGAAATAAAACAAATGTCACTTTTATTTGTGTATTAATATTTAATTTTACAATATATCATTTTACTATAGTAGTTACTCCGTCTCTATTTCTTTTCTCTCCATGTGCCTTTTTTATCGCATCTAACATTGGCGAAATATGATGACTACCCAACTCCATCAAAAATTGGCCCTGTTGACAACTCAAAGCCTTCAAAAACTAATCAAGATAACCTAAGCGATAACCATTTGTCGTGCCATATCTAAATCTCAACAACACTGATTTTAACACTTGACTATCCATACCTGGGTGTCAAACTTATTACACAAGGCAAATAGATAAAAACAATATAAATTTAGATCACCATCAAAAACACTCTTGTAAAATGTTGTCTACTTACAATTATGACGAAATAAAAACCAATCAGTAAATATATACTAACCTGCCCGCGGTTTCGCTCGAGTTTTACGGTGTTGGTTGACATGTGTGAGACAAAAAAAGTAGTCGATGTCGTTTCTTGGAGTTTGTTTTATACTGAATTTCATCAAATTTGTTTCAGCGGTTTGGTCGCGAAAGAGCGACAGACAGACAGAGTTACTTTCACATTTAGAATAGATTTAATACAAATTGCTTCTTATTATGATTTATAAATTACTTATATTAATGGATTATAGAGAATAAATATTTGGCTTACCCAGTAAAAAGCTCGTCAAATATGACAGTGGTCTTTATTGTCGGTGTGGTTAGTATCGGTAAGAAGTATCTCATGTAGTGGTGTAGTTCGATAAATTACCGAAACCGCGCTAATGTGGCTAAAGGGTACCCCGGAACTAACATTTATGCGTTTATTAAACGGGATTTATGAGTTCGATTAACACACAATTTGATAACATATAAATAGTTCGTCACCAGTTTAACTAAACCATGTATTAGCTATACAAAACAAATAGCAGAGCTATCTATGTTTTTACATATCGTAGGTCATTTATATTCAAATCTAATAGGTACTTATTCCTAAACATAACGTCGGTCTTACAGACTAATCAGTAGACAAGTTTATTTCGTTTTTTATTCGAATAGCGTGTACAAAAATAGTATAATGAGAATGAAAATAACAGTAACAACCTGTGAAATTCCCATTACTGGACTAAGGTGGATGAATTCTCAGGTGGCAGATTCGCAGGTTTCCTCATGAAGTTTTCCTTCACTGTCGAGCACCAGATGAATTACAAAAACAAATTAAGCACATGGAAATTAAGTGGTGCTTACATGGGTTTGAACCCGCAATCATCTGTTAAAATTCACCCGTAAAAAAAAGAATATATTTAGCCGAAATTGTTTTTACACTTTTTTGGCTGAACCTTATTTTGGTCATGTCACAACGAATAATTAAATAAATAGAATTAGGGCGCTGACCCTTATGACTTATTTAAACTTTTGTTTTCAATAAAAAACATCACCTTCGTCTGGAAATTCAATTCGACAATGTTTTGCTTATTCTTTTTTTATTTATATTTAAAATTAAAGTGATCACCACTGCCCTTAGACATTGGTAAGTACTAGAAGCGCGCCTACCAAGAGAATTATGAACGTAGTATCTTGTGAACGCTATACCTAAAATACCGATATTAGGAAGTTTGTATTGTAATGACGGTACAGCAATTAATGAATTGGTGCTACCAACTATAATCCTAATATAGTATAAGTGACCTACAATATTATACCATAAAGTTAATTCATGCTTATAAAATTTTTATAAATAAAAAAAAACCGCCTTCAAAAATGAACTAAAAAGAAAAAAATAATCAGTTACATCCATATCCAATTTACGATTTTTTAATCACCTCTCAAAGTCTGTGCCAAAATTGCTAATATAGGTACATAATACATAATACATACATACAAACCTAAATCTATTTATTGTATAGATGACACCATTAGACAAACCTTACTATCGATACAAATTAAATGATTTCAATATAGGAATTTATTTACTTTGTTGGCACTGACTTCAAAAGGTGATTAAAAAATCGTAAATTGGATATGGATGTAACTGATTATTTTTTTCTTTTTAGTTCATTTTTGAAGGCGGTTTTTTTTTATTTATAAAAATTTATTTACTGCTTTTCAGTGTTGTTTTGTTATTTATAATTACAATTGGTAGTGTTTGTCATTCACTTTATTATACTCAGTACATTTCGGCTTTCGACTCTAAACATAACTCAACGCCGTTTCAATACGATGTGGACTGCAACTCAAATTAAGCGTTACCTAAGTTACAATAGCCTAATGCTAACTGCTCATCGCCAATTAGACAATACCATTTTTCCCGATGCAATACCGTTAATCATTGAGGAGTCCTCCTGGTAGTCCACCATCAGCTAGACTTCATCATAGGCATGTTTACTAACATCAATTGCTTGACGACTATCTTAAAGAAATAGAACTAAACCCGTAAAATAGTTACTTACTAATAGGTTCTGATTACTAGTTGTGGTCTTCATCATCAGTTCTACTTCATCAAATGTCACTTTTCGTGAGCATATGACCAAGGCACTTTGAATAAAACCAAAATCACTATAGGTGTGCCTATAAAATTTGAGGAGTTCCCTCGATTTCTCCAGGATCCCATCATCAGATCCTGATCTCCTGACAATGGGACCACCTGTAAAACATGCCCTTTCAAACAAAAAAAGAATTGTCAAAATCGGCCCAGCCATCTTCGAGTAATTCGGTAACATACATAAAAAATAAAAAAAAGGCCCCGACGAATTGAGAACCTCCTCCTTTTTTGAAGTCGGTTAAAAATACAAAGTTAATTATAACACAGAAATGAAATTTTGTATACACACATGATCTATTCAATGCTCTTTATGTCTCATTTAATACTTATATTAAATTTGCAATAAACGGTGCGGCAGTGAAGTGTGCCAGAAGTATTATTTAAATGCGGAAAGAGGCTTCGCATAGACATCCCGATCCGGAATGTTATTGGAAAATTCCAGCGCGCTCGGTCCTCTCAAACGGCCTCATTATTGTCATATTTTATTATCTCCTCCCCCTTCTCCGAATGCCGAGCCTGTGAGTGTGTTGAATACGCAATTCATATCAAGGTACAACTATATACGATGCATTTTGTGGAGTGCCGAGTAAAGTGGCGTCTGTTTCGTTTCATTTGCTTTCACATGTTTATCGCAAATTGAAATACTCGTAAGACTGACATTGATGAATAAACTTAGAAACCTTGAAGGTTTTCGAAGGTTAACGAATGTTATTATATCACAATAAAATGAAAATTTACATTTGGAAGTTAATCGATATATATATACATAGGAGTAAACCTTAAACAGATTTTTTGCTACACACTTTTAATATTATAAACCTCGCCCCATAGATTTAGGACACGAGAATACTGAAAGATTTACGCTTTACGCCACGTCGCGACGCGTCGGACGGCCATTCTCAAGAGTCACTTGCCCATTGCGCAGTAAATAATAATATAGTAAACAACACAATGATTTTACTTTCACAATTCGGTAAAATAACGGCTTTCCGTGCTTTTTATTGCCCCGACTAATTTCGTTGCCTCGCTGGCGCCGCAACGGATTTTACATTGCCAATCCGTCACTGTCTGGTGTCGAATTGGCAAAAAAATATAAATACAGGAACTCTCAATGCGAATCAAATTTGCTATCTCAGCAATAGATAAAACCAAATTCGCTTGGGCACAAGTGTTTTTTGATCCTAACCAGGTTTATAGAAAAAGTAAAAAGGCAATGATCATTGACTTGTTTATATGTATTTTTAATGAAGTCTTTGTTTACCAGCATCCCGGGGGTGAAGAGGTGCTCTTGGAGCTAGCAGGGCAAGACGCGACGGAGCCCTTCGAAGACGTCAGCCACAGCTCCGACGCCAGGTAAAAGTTCAGATAAAGTTAAACGAATGTGGTTTATTCTTGATTTATTACGTGTTAGTTCGTATGATACTCTGATATATTAGGTGTTAATACGTATGAACCAAATGCGCTCGATCGCTTGCGTTCGCTCTACATAAATATTTAAATGGTAAGCAATGATACAAGTGATTTTCACGAAGAATATAATATAATTATTTTATTAACTTTTAAGCGTGTGGTCATCGCCATTTTGCAAATATTATTAATATATTATATTAAATTTAAATATATATATAGATTTTATTTCACTTTTACGTGTGGCAACGAGTGCGTACTCCACATGTGTACGGTTGTACACATTTACAAATCGATATATGTGTAAATTTTGTTGTCTCCCAGGTCGTTGATGAAGAAATACAAAATCGGTGAGTTGGTGGAGGCGGACCGCACGCAGATGAAGGCGGCCTTCTCCCCGCAGTGGAACAACGACCAGCAGCAGGAGCAGGGCAAGTGCGTAGTCGCCTAGAACTCCACCAGACACTCGCCCATCACACATCACCTCCACTCGCTGTACCAACTACCTGATGACCATAGGACCAAATGTAGAATGTAGATGTAGATAGAGAGCTCACTCGTATACGCTGCACTCATGACATGAGAGCTATTACCATTTTTGAATGTTTTATTTAGTTGATATGCAGCCATGAGAGGCGAAGTCAAATTATCATTTGTAGAATGCGAAACGGTTGGAAATGTTTTGCTCATCGACAAGTAAATCCTCTATCGTTGGGCACATCTTTCGTCGTGTCGTTATTTGTTACCCATCGCACCGTTGTTTGCGTTCATCACATAATTTACTTTGTGCAGAAAATTACATATTTGATGTACATATGTTTTATAGTTAAGAAGCAATCAGTAAAATAATAGAATTCACACAGAAGAAAATTCGTAGCGAGCGAGTAAGTTATTCGCACGAATTGACACATTCGTTTCGTGTCGCCCGACGCCTCGCGCCTGAGGTCAAGTTTAAGATAACATTTATACAATAACCACGTCCCGTCGAATCTCTTTAAATACATTATCATCATTATTGATCACAATGTTTATATCACGACTTACGTATGTGCTGACTTTGAACGGCGCGAGATGTAGATTCTATTCAAAATAATCGGCAAGGAACCTTATACCCATACATTTGTAACTCGCTACGATATTGATCTTTTTACACATCAAATCTAGATAACAAAAACGTATGAAGTCAAACAACCATAATGTATTTCAAGTACGTCATTTTTAATATTTTATTATAATGTTTGTAAGCAAGCACGTCACGGTTATAGTCACACAAGTTATCGTTAGTTGCTAGTCGGCGGTTTTAACTTACTTTGTATAAGATATTGAAACGTTTTCCAAATTAATACCAAAGAAAACATCATCAGCGATGTGATACTTTGTCGTTTATTAGATTAGAGACTAAATATATTTATTAGTGTATTAAGGTCTTTCCTGGGCTATAAATGAGTTAACTCGCTCGAGTCTCGTTTTTGCCGTTATCGGCCGCGTGCATACATTGCGTTGAATGACATTCATGTTTCGGGATATTGTTGACGTTATAACGCCAGTGAAGAAGTCTCCCTGAGTCATTGTTATTATCATTCCAAAGAGTTTCCACAATCGCCGGCACATGGATCTGTGTAATGTTGGCTCACGCTCCCTGTGTACTTAGCTGATACCAAATATATTCAACGAAATGTGATATCGAGATCTGTTTCTCTCGCTTGCACATAGCATAGCGTAGCGGGTGATATAGTTAGTTACCTTGTACTGTCTTCCTATATTTTTAAATTTTTATTCACACCAAATATTGTATTTTTTATTGTATATTTAGTCAAATGCAAGTTTAACTGGCGTGCTAATGGAAATGATCTCTATTGTAATAAATTGTAGAAATGTTAAATGTTGCTTCTAAAACAATAATTGCTTCGTAGTGTTCATAGACTAGTAGTTGATATCGACGCTGTAGTTGATAATAATAAACATAAATGAAAAAAAAAATAAAGCTATATCATATTAGTAAGTATATTGTTATACATATTTAGCCGGAGCGCTACATCTACTTAAAGTTCTGCTATTGATTTATATACATACATGTCGAAAAAAAACGGCTCTGGACTTAGATTGGACTACTAATTGTAATCTTTTTGAAATAAAGCAAGTTATAAAAAATATATTTTATTTATTTAAATCACAATCGCCACACGATCGTACCCTCCATCGTTACACGGACCCATGTGCGTCTTTGCCTGTTGCTTTCATATTGCCTTCGAAAACGTCGACCTATATTTTATAATTATTTTTGTTATAACACGATTGTAAATATAAGGATTTTTTAGTTTCGTACTTATAAACTATATAAAATATCAAGATACATAATATTACAGTCTAAACGCCTCTAAACATCAATTCAATTCTTAGTTTAATGGCTTGTAGTTGTGCCGGCAGGGCACAGATTATTTCGCCAATGTCACGTAGGATGGAGAAGACACGAATGAGATTGATCGGTACGGTTGAGACACTAAACTCAATTGAATTTTAAAGTCAAGAATAGTAGTATTAATTTCCTTGTTAATCCTTAACCTAGAACAACACAAACATTAAGAGTTAATAATAAGATAATTAAAAAAAAAAATAGTTGTTAGTATTCTAAACTATATATGTAATAAAATATGAAAAATTGGACTATTCACAACTTAATTTTATTTAATTTGATATATTTACATAAGATTGAACAAAATGGACTAAACACAAACGTCAACAAACATTCAACATTTATAGGGCGAGGGACTTTAGGAGGGAGGATGTCATAAATGGGACGAAGAAGTTTAGGGCAAAGGAACAGGATATGGGTTGCAGAGCCTTCGTCTAGGCCACATTCACACAGCGAGTGATCACGAACTCTGATTTTTGCTAGATGAGTAGGTGTGCATGAATGGCCGAGGCGTAACCGACAGATGGTGGAGGTGACCCAACGGTCAGCGTGCCTGTGAGATGAAAACCAAGGTCGCCTCGGAATTTCAGGTTGTAACGCCGAATAATATTTACCCTTGACCAATTTTGATGAAACCCAAAAAGAATTCCAGGATTTAATCATTTCAGCTTTGGCAAGAGAAAGCAAATCCTGAGATGTGTTGGCAAAATGCTCAGATGTACCAGATTGGATAGCAATCTTAGCATATGAGTCTGCCATCTCATTACCAGATATAGCTGAATGGCTAGGAATCCAGACCAGCAGGACTTGTAGCCCTTGTTGATGACAGGACAACAGGGCCTCTCTGATCTTAAAAACGATTGAAAGTCTTGATCTGCTACGAAAAGGATTCTCTTTAATGGCTAACAGACAGCTTAGTGAGTCACATAAAATAATTGTTTGCTGAATATTGTGTGACAGGGCATACTTTACGGCTTCCAGTAAAGCGATGGCCTCACCGGAGAATACAGAGGTTTCGGGGGGACATTTAAATAATAGTGCTATTTTAAATTTAGGAATCCAACAAGCTGCACCAACGCAGCCGGTCGGCGAGAGCTTAGAGGCATCAGTATATATAGGGAGATGATTAGGCCAATTTTGATGAAAAATTGTTTGAAATTGGATATTAGCATCAGGGGAACCTTTTACGAGTCCAAGATTTGTTATTACCGGAGGATTATAAATAAGTGCTTTAAAGGAGGTGGAAAAAAGAGGATTAGAGGGAAAAGTGGTAAGTGGATGGGGGAGTTTGGTATACTTGAGGAAACTGTTTAATAGGAATGGGGATGCCGGATTATCTGGGTTACAAAGGTGGGATAGTTTGTTTAATCTAATCAGTAGAGGATGGGAGGGTAGCTGTAACAATCTGATGATAAAGCGGTCACAAAGATATTGCCTCCTTATCTGTAGAGGAGGGTCAACACACTCAACCTGCAGAGCATTAGTAGGGGTGGATTTCATCGCACCCAATATAATACGGAGACATTTATATTGTATTTTATTTAATTTTTCTGAAGCTGATTTATTAAAAGGATCTAGAACGAACAGTCCATAGTCCAAATGACTACGAACTATTGCGTTATAGATCAATTTTAATGTATAAGGGTGAGCTCCCCACCAGACTCCAGACACTGCTCTAAGGGCATTAATAGATTTTTCACATTTCTTGGCTATGTAATCGGAGTGAGAAATTCCGTTCAGTTTGTAATCGAGAATTATACCAAGAAATTTTGTTTTGTCTACAAAGTTAATGCATTGACCCTCATAAAACAGATCAAAGGCAGGAATACGTCTTTTTTTCGTAAAAATCACTGCTTGACTTTTGGCTATCGACAGCGACAAGCCATGGTCACAGAGCCATTGGGATAGGTAATGCAAAGCAGAGTTTAATCGAAATGATAAATTTTCAACGGAACTTGATCTATGATATAAAACTATGTCATCAGCATACTGGAGGATGTTACAAAAGTTGTTAACAGACAAATCGAGGTCATGAGTGTATATGCTATAAAGCAGAGGACTGAGTACAGAGCCTTGAGGAAGACCTTTCCAGACGAATCTGGGGGGAAGTGAGAGATGTTGGTGTCTTACCGTTATTGATCTGCAAGTTAACAGATTACATATGAAATGAACTATCCTCGGAGGAATACTCAGCTGTTGCATTTTCTGCCTGAGTAACGGAAGAAGGACATTATCATATGCAGAAGATATATCAAGAAAGATTCCCACAAGGTACTCTCCTTTAGCGAAGGCAATTCGAATGTCTGTTGTAAGTATGCTTAGACTATCAATAGTGCTCGACCCCTTCCGAAAGCCAAATTGAGAGGGAGCAAGTATGTTTCTGCTTTCCATTAACCATTCCAGGCGATTCTTCAAGAGATGTTCAGTGATCTTTGCCAAAGTAGATGATAAAGCTATAGGTCTATAAGAATTGAAATCGGAAGGGTTCTTACCCGGTTTAAGAATGGGAATAACAATTTGTGACTTCCAAGATTGCGGGATGATTCCTTTGATAAAAACCGAGTTTATAATATTTAAAAAACAATGTTTAGCTTTATCATTCAATTTGGAAATAAAAGAGTAAGGAACGCCATCTTCCCCAGGTGTCGAATCGGATAAACCATTTAATGCACATTGAAGTTCGGAAAAAGAGAAGGGGGCATCCATTTCATCCAAAGTAGATGCTGGCGTAGAAATTAGAAAACTGTCCTCATATGGGACAAAAGGGGGGGCAAGCTTATCAGCAAAATTGTTAAGCCACTCAGAAGGAGTATTTGAGGTAGGGTTGTCAGAGTTAAGGCAACGGCGGAATTTTTTAAGTTGGGACCAGACTGCAGAGGAAGAGGAACGAGGGCTCAGGGATTCACAAAATTGAATCCAACTGACTTTTTTCTTTTTAGAAATCAGTCGTTTTAATTTGGCGTCGATTCTCTGATACTTGTAAAAATTATCCATAGACATACACATAGTGTATGTTTCTTCAGCCTCTAGTCTCTGTTCAGTTAATCGTTTGCATTCCTCATCCCACCAGGGGGTGGAAAGCAAATGATTTTTTGAGATGTGTTTTTTGGGAAAATGGAGATCAGCTGCAGTTAAAATACCATTAACGAAAAGGTCGTAGCAAAGGATTACATTTCGATAGTCTTGCGACGCAAAGAGGGAGTCAATCATGTCGTCAACAGATTCAGCATATGCAGACCAATTAACATGTTTTAATTTATATTTTAATAAAGGATTTGGGTTGGAGTATGGGATGGATCGGTTATTTAAAGAAAGGAGGATAGGGAAGTGGTCACTACCAAAAGAGGATGATAGGACATTCCAGGATAATTGAGAAGCAAGGGCAGGAGAGGTTAGGGATAGGTCAACAACGGATTTAGGGTTTTGGTTGGGGTATACTCTACGTGTTGGTGAGCCATTATTGAGGATGCAGAGGTTTGCATCATCAAATATGTCCATCAACAAGAGAGCAAACGAATCAGAAAAATGTGAACCCCAGGAGGTATGGTGGGCATTAAAATCACCCATGACAAGGATAGGATGAGGGAGACTAGAGAAGATGGCGGATAAATCGGGAATTAAAGCGGGATTAGGGTGAGGGATATACAGGGAGAGAAAAGAGATGTTGAGGGCTCTGACAGCAACAGCATTAATATGCTGGCTGGACAGGGATAGAGGGATTTGGGAAAAGGGAAGGGAGTGCCGGATAAAAATGGCACTCCCGGCATAACCATCACTCCTGTCATCTCTCAAACAGGAGAAGCCCGGTACCCGAAATCGGGATCCAGGGATCAACCAAGTTTCAGAGATGGCAATAATGACAGGTTTATGGAGATTAATTAGAGAGAGGAGTTCATGTTTTTTAGGCCGGACGCTCTTGCAGTTCCATTGAAGGAAGCTGATTGGGGCCATTTTTAAGGATTGAGAATAGTTGACCTAAGTCTTGAGCAACGTTGGACGGTAAGGGGATATCATTACAGGTTGAAATAATGCTTAGAAGAATCTTCGTTAACATTTCCAAGAAGTTGGGATTGTTATTTACGGGGAGAGAAGTATTTTGGTTGAGAGCACAACCATTGGGAGTAGTAGAGGGACAATTGCTAACAATGGATTGGTGAGCCTGTTTATCGTATCCTTTTCCAAGCGGTGATCTTGGGCGAGGAGTACTTAAAACAGTCTTACGATAGGATCTGATAGGTGAAGGGATAGATTTGTTTGGGATAGTTGGAGAATATATAGGAGGGGTGAACATCTCTTTTGCAATCTCTGCATAGGATCTACGAACAGGAGGGAACCGTGAGGATGCTTCTATATATGACACATTGTCCTGGGACATAACAATTTTTATGGATTGTTGGCGTGAAAATTCAGGACAGTCCTTATCCGTAGTAAAATGAACACCTGAGCAATGTAAGCAAGTGGCGTTATCCTTACTTACATCACAAGACTCACCTGTGTGGGATTTGGAGCACTTAAAACATCTAGGTTGTGATCGGCACTGAGTTTTTATGTGTCCATAACGGCAGCAGTTCAGGCATTGGATCGTAGGAAGTTTATACATTTCTACAGGTAGGGAAGTATGATAGGAAAACACTTTATTGGGAAGCATTTGCCCCCTAAATGTGATAACCACAGATTGGGTTGGGACCCATGTGATAACACCATCAGTAAAAGTTTTCCTGTTAAGGCGTCTGATTTTTAAAACTTCACCACATCCAGAGGGAAGTTCGAGTGATGATGCTAATTCATCCATTGTCCAGTCCACGGGAATACCCTTAATCAAACCCATTCTAGTAATATTGAAAGTCGGTACAATAGCTTTGTATTTACACATTTCAATAACAGGGTTTGCTAGAAAGGAGTTTGCTGCCTTGCTTGTTGAAAACTCAACAGATATTTTATTGCGTCCTACATTTTTAAGACCATCGTTAATAATACCACTAATTTTGTGAGTATGTAGAAATTGCCCAAATTTGATAGCCCGTATAGTAGTTCCTGAAGCAGGATCAGAGACTTCCCGGGACACATGAACAATGAAAGGGCCTTTGTCACTGTCTAAATAACTTTTAGGGCCTTCAGAGTAGGAAGGATGGGTATAAATCGTTTGGATGGAGGGAGTTGCGGTTGTGGGATGAATTACCGTTTTCTTTGTGTTGGAGTCGGAATTAATCGAATCATTAGTACTTTGTCGTTTACGAGAAGGTATAGAAGGAGAAGAACAATTGTCGGGAACTAAATCTACTGAGCCACCTGGATCAGGGGGTTCGGGAGGAGTATCAACCTCCATTATAAAACTTAAAAACTACAGAATATTAAAATACAGCAAATACTCACAATATGTATAAATGTTAGTAACACCACTAGCCCAAATATCAACTAATAGTACTATTAACAGTAAAATACACTACAAAACTAAACGTAAACACTCAAAATCTCTTAACACGTGTGTTAACCAACACTAACGCAAGCCCTTCCTCTAAACATCTAATGGGAGGGGCGCGCGCCGTTGTGTTCGTAGTCTTAAGGCTATGATCGCCGGATGTAATATCAGAAATCTAAATTGAACAATGTGCTTATTCGAAGATTCAAGGTAACCCCTTGGAATTAATGTTTACGTTTTCCGTGTCTAAAAAGTGCCTAAGTACTTGAGATATTCATCTCAACTCTTAAAATTGTACCTCTTCATTATACAAGTTAGATTAGCACGCTAATTCTATCGAGATGAACCGACAAGAAAATCAATGGTTACACGTTTTTAAGTACAATGCTTCTATTTCTGTCATGATAATGTTTAAAAAGATCAAGACTTTTTATTTAATTTGAAAAATTAAATTAAATTATAATATAAATTACTTTTTTTTATTGGTTGAGTTATCACGTCATGCATGATGCATAACATTACTTTTAATTAAGTGTAACACTACATTTAAATAATTATAATATGCGATAAAATAAATTTATTAGGTACTTATATATATATATACATTATAAGATAATGTTTCAGAAAAAAAAAAAAAGTAAATACGCAAAAAACTGAAAATACCTTCAACGCGGAAATCAATACGATGTATACCTATTAAGTTCCAATACGTATTAAATTCTAGTGAGCTTACACTGAATATCATGTAACGCTTCTGCGAATCTAACCTTGCTAACCACCCTGCGGCGGCGGTACACTCACTGAGTGGAATCACATAAGCTTGTTAAATTTGAGATAAGTACTACTAAACGCGGAACCAGGAAAAATAATTAAATGTTGCCTTAATAATACCTAAATGCTGATTTCCCATACGTAAATATGTATTTATTCATGCTGTAAACTTTCCGACCTCGGCTTAAGTGTGATAATCAGTAATCTAATCTAATCCAGATCATCAGCTGGCATTTAAATGCCTCTGTGCATGCCATTTGCATACTTTCAAAATAATATTGATTATTTATTTAAATATATTTAGCTTTCAAAATTTATTAAGAAATGATGCCGTAATGTATTTTAATATAGCTACAAGTTGATTATATTTTTAATTATTTATCACATCATTGTGTACATGTGACCAAAAGTATTACAATTAAAATAAATAACAAGCGCTGTGAAATTGCGTGCATCCATGTCATATTTATTTAAAAATGAAAACGCTGACACACGCTGCCGTCGTTTTTATAAACATACGTAATTTTTTTGTTATTTTTTGCCTGCATCCAAAGAAGCTTATGATTAGTAGACTATTCACGAGACTTGCAACAACAAATGGCATTGTATTATAATGCCATTTTTGATTTGACAGTATTGTTTTATTTTATTTTTTTGTTTGCATTGGTGACAGTTCGTGGAGCTCGTGGATGGTGCCGCTGCTGCTCGGCGTGGCGGCGACGCTGGTGTACCGATACTTGTTCTTGTAGTCTCGGTAATAATGGCGATAATAATACGTGCACTACTACGAGCACACTATGCAGTAAAATAATATATTCGAGTGCATACGGGCACTCGAGTCAGAAGAGTTTTCTACAACTGATATAGATATATTGCTGACGGCCGAGTTTGATTATGCCCAATACAGTGGTACAGCTTGGAAACATTTGTGCCTTAATTTTTTTTTTACTATTTATGTTGGGCTTTATTTAAACTGTGTGTTTGTTTTTTATCCAATGATTGCACAGACAGCTATTGTTTCTTCAAAATAATCGTTTATAGTGTAAGACAAAAGTGGAGTCTCCATGCCAATTATTTTGAATTAAGAACATGGATTTAAAATCCATATTCTTAATTATTTATATTAAAACAAGTATTGTAATATTAAAAATGATTTTTATTGACAATTTATTGTAAATATTTTTAAAACGTGATCAAAAACAAGCGACTATTCTATTTTGCTTGATTGCAATACTGGTAACGATATTTGAATGAGTATTAAATGTATACTTACATTGTACAAAACTGCATTTATTACATCTGTATGAAGTCCTAATACTATTTAGTGCTGTTGTTAATGTGTGAGTAACAAGATAATAATTCACAATAATATTTACATTTTACAGAATATATTTACATACCTAATTGACATCGTCGGAAAAAAATATAATATATCTCTTGACTCAAAAAACTCCATAATTAATTGGCGCCGAACGTGTCACACCTCTCTTTCCCTTTGCGTTACGCCCAGATGTGTATAAAATTATGCAAATTTAAATGATTACTTGTCGTATATGATTCTGGGGCTTGGTTTAGAAAATAGTTTAGAAGTAAGTTTTGTGTGTTTACATTCTCGCATGAGGTGCTGAGTTTTATATGGCGTGTTATTGTCAATTATTGTGTATGGTGTTTAGATAAAGATTTTTTACTTGCACTGTGTTGTTTTTTTTTTACTTTAAAATAGAAACGTATTATCAATATTAAAATTTAAAATGCAATAAAACCTAAATGTGTGTTTTAAAGACAATCCTGGAGTCACTTTAAATATATACATAGAAAAAGATTTAATAATAACATATTAAAAGATAAAATTATTATTTATCACAAATTAACTTGTGAATGAACAAAATAGTTTTGTAGATAAAATAAAACGTTGCTCTAAGAAATTGTCGTATTGTTGAGTTGCATAATTAAAAAAATTACATGACAGTAATTAATTTCAGTTTATCCTTATTTGCAGATACATACTAAGTGAAATATTTTTCAATATGAAAGATTTTAAAAAATCTAAATAATTATAATTTTATTGTATAACTTCTTTTTCTTTACAATTTGATATATAAAACCAATATTTTGAATAAAAATATGGTAAATTAATAAATTTTAATGAAACAAAACAAGTTACTCAAAATAAAGACCACATATATTTATTTAACTTGCAATTGTTTTATTTCTTTCCTTAAACAGTAATAAAGCTTCTTCTTTCTTAAAAGGCTCTTAGCCCATAGGTTGTATCACATTTACATAAATTACAACTAAAAACACTAATATAGTACTTTATAATTTTAACTGTAACATGAAACACAAATTTCTGCACCCTCAGATCTGGAAATGAATAATATTTTATTAAAATATAAAATTAAATAAACATGTTATATTATTTGCATTGTAAATGTTCTCAGTGTTTTGTTACATTCAATGAGTTCTTGAAGTAAGTTGACAGTAGTATGTGGGTGAAATAATAAATCTTACCCAATTAGTGAACATTTAGAACAGTACGATTGCTGGCAGATGCTACACTGGTGCTGGCACACAGCACATAAGGAAATTTCACAGTAAGCGCAGTTGTCTGTCTCCAGTGTATTACATGCACAATACTGCACTCCAATATTTTTTTCTGTAATCTACAACATAAATAATAGCATGAGTAATTTAAAATTTTAAATTGAAATTAAAGATATACTTGTTTCATTTATATTTAAAATGGATGGAATCTTAAATGGTAACAACTCAAATGGTAAAAAACTCCAGGTAGTATTGGACTTAATGAGTGAAGTTTTAGAATTTTTTAGGCTTCAAATTAAATCATTCATCATTTGAAAGATATAGATTTTATTTCCATAAAATCATCAATGGCAAGCAATCATAACTCAATTCCACAAACAAATAGAACTATGTTTATACATAATCTCAATTTGGCAACTATTTTCAATATTATTATTGAAAATAGTTGCCAAATTGAGAGAAAAATAAATTTAGTAAATTTTCCCTGGTCTTATGTTTCGCATTATGAGTTGAGCACAAGTTACCATATTTCCAGAATGTAACAAGCTGCCATCTTTGCCGATAAAAAGTTGTTTCATTCCATCCTTTCTCTCGACCAGTGCAGTATCACAACTTTGTATAATATCATTTTGTATATTCTTCGCTCCACGAAACAGTAGTTGTAATGTTTTTTCTGTAATTTTCACAAATTCTGGTTTATGACATGGCATATAAGTTTGTTTCATAGCATAATAAGGTTATTATAAAAAATAATTTACCGTATACTTTTTGTAATCTGTCCTCGTTGTTATTGAATTGCTTAAGACCTACGTGCATTTTACGTTGTTGAATAAAGTCTTCAGTGTATGGATTGGATCTTTTGGCCATAGTTGACTCACTAAATTAGAATACTCAATGAAAATTGTTATTGGTATATAGAAATTTGTGGGTATAATTAAAATATATTTTCGACACGCTGATATTGTTATGAAAAAAAAATCATATAAAATTAAAATTATAAACATTAAACAGTAGGTAAGCTATTAATCTCATGACTCTCATGTCATTCTTTGACAGTTAATTTATAATGACATTTAAGTCGTATCTGAATAAAAATAAATTAATGAGGGATTTATTTATTTATTCTATTAACATTAAGTTCTTAAATATACACAAATATAATTTAAAATAGTTACTGTATAAATCTTGACCTTGTGGAATGTTGGCAAGAATCCTAGCAGCACATAAATAGTTAATATAGAAATATAAAGAAACATAATCCATACATATGATAATTATTATTTATTAATACAACATTTACTTATACTTACACATGATAGCTAATCTGTTGTAGAGCAGCAAATAACTTTTGTTGTATAACATAAAAATTAAGAGTCTGGTGTAAAGGGGAATGGTAAAAAAACGGCAATGTTTCAATTATATTTTAATTTATTTATTTTACACTTAAAACGTCAGTTTTAATTGATAACAATTTAAATCATCTGTATCCGAACACTTGTTACAAAATTAGCATGGCGACACTGCCAACAGGGCACCTTCGATCGATGTGTTGCTGTCAACAATTTTTTACGAAACTATACATGAAATATTTAATATAACAGTTAGTTTCTCGTGTTAAAATTATAATATTTCCGCAAAAGGCCAGGTAGTATAAGTTATATATATGATGAAGTAAAAAACATATGCTTCAGAGTGAAAGTGTTTTCAATCTAATTTCATTTTGTGATAGTGACAAAGCTGTTTGCAATCTAACATATGTGAGGGGTTCTTCCACGAATGTTACGTAAGCGGCGGTAGTGCAGCATGTCGTGGATGAAGCGGCAAGGCAGCGCGCCACCGCCGAGCTCCGAGCACCAGGCCTACGCTGCAACTCAGGTAAGTTGCGCGCAGGTTATATCGACTCAGACGTAAACAATGACGTGGTTCAATAACTAGCTGATTATAGGAAAATGTCATGTGATTTATAAATAACGAAATTTTAATGTTATTTAATTTTCATATGCTAACTTACTTCCTAACCTGCTAACTTAATTCGATTTAAAAATATCCTATTTACCAATTTTGTAATGACTGTGGATTGACTTTTAAAATACTCTTAGTAACACATATTGTTCTTATTTCTAGGCATATGGGAACCAACAGAATATGTATCCAAATTATCAAGGTGCACCACCAACTGCTCAGCAACAGCAGATGTGGCAAGTGCCTCAACAGCAACCACAGTATAATCAGCAATATGGCCAAGTTTATCAGCAGCAACCATTTGTTAACAACACTAACCAGTACTTTCAACAGCCACAGCAATATAATCAGCACTATCCTAATCAAAACTTTGATAATGCACAGCCTTCATACCAACAAAATTATTACCAAAATCAAATTCCACAACAGCATCAACAACAGCAACAACAGCAACAACAACAACAAAACTTTGCACAAAATGAAGGGAATACTGATGGATGGGAAGATAACTGGAATTGGGGGTGGGAGGATTCTTCTAAACATCAAAAACCTATGACCCAGACTGCCCCCTCTCAACCAGCTTTGCAGCCTCCAGTTTATAATAATGCTAATGTAATAGAAGAGAGCTTTGCCTCTACGAATAGCTGGAATTGGTCTATGGAAGAGAAAAAAGATACTGATCTTCAACAACCTATATCTCAACCCAATCAAGACAACCGAGAGAACTCTGCACACATTGATAATTCTAAGCATGAAAACAATGTGGCAATTGAATCAAACAATCAAAGGAGGGCCAGTAATATTTCTGCACACAGCACACATGATGAAATAAAAACATTAAACGACAAAGAAGTTGTTAAAGAGGCATTACCGAATTTAGCTTTAGGAAAGCGATTTAATTTAGAAAATTTAACACCTCAGTGGTCTATTGAGTCACAAATGTCCCAGGATTCTAGTGATGGACCACATACGCAATCGGAAGGCACATACAGGAGCGAGAACCAGTCTAGGAATTCTAGTAAAAGTAGTCCAGGACCAAACACTGACACTGCAAATTTTAACTATTCTCAGTCTAGTTTTAATGAAAATGTAACAAACAGTGAATGGTCCAACCATTACACTGAGGAGTCTTCGCTAGTCGGTAATATTCAAAGTAATAGCAGAAGAGAAAGCTGTGATGAATTAGTTAACTCTATACAGGACATGAATATAGCTAATCATGAAAATGTATCGCTAGATGTTCAACATTCTAGCCATAATGTTGAAAATGTATCCGATACTAAACCGATGAAAGGACCCGTGCCAGCTGTATCTCCAAATCCTATGGCATCAAATCAGTATATTTCGCAACCATCTATGCCCCCTCCTCCTCCTGTGTCTACTCAATACTTGTCACATAATATATCACCATCTATATCTACTATTAATTCTGAACAAACGGCTCAGTCTTTACCTGCAGCCAACATTACACCATCATTATCATCATCAGCTGCGCAACCTCCTAGCCAGCCTCCAACTATATCAACAATGCCTTTACCTCCTACAACAAACTTTCCAGCATCTTCGAGTCAGAATCCATTCAAAAATGCTGCACCATTTTCACATAAAAATATTTCTAAAGTGCCACCTGTTAATCCTCAGCCTCAGGCATATGCGCCCCCAAATTCGACCCAAATCTTAACTTCACCAGCTGCTGTTAGTAAGGTTGTTCAGCAAGACAGGCTCTCTGCAAACTTTGGAGCTAACTTGGAAACCACGCCTGACAATTCAGAGAGACCTGATCAACCACAGGTATCAAACTACAGATCAATGCCTTTACCTTCTCAGGTACCTGATAACTTGGAAATTGCTCCACAGAATGATAGGAATGAGTATTTACAAACTGCCCATTTATCTAGTGTGGACTTTGGTGAAAATACTGATTTTAGTCGTAATATCCCCCCACCAGGGCTAAGACGAATGGGGGTGGGACAACAGGAGGTAGAATACAATCAGAATTTAAATATTTCTGGTGACGAGCCTCCTCCCGGCTTAGCGCGAATGGTGCCTGGTCAGCAGACAGAAATTCATAATTCCTACAATCAAGCAGCCGATGACTACATGGACCGACAAATTGACGGGCAACCGACTGACAGCAGTGGTCGACCTTACAGGCAAGCTGATGGCCAACAATTGCCCGATACTTACTCGCAAACAGTAACTACAAGAGGAGGAGACAGAAGACCTGTGGGCTTGGACAGGATGGTGCCCGGAGAGCCAAGTAATGATGAATATCCACAATATCAAACTCAGAATTTTGCTTCTTCAAATGAACAACGAGTTGTTACTGGAGTTGATCATGATTATCCAATATCACCCGATGCGGGCCCGACCGACATTCGCGAGCAAAACGTGGACGGATCCGACTATACTGAACCTCCTGCGAGGAATCCGTCGAGGAGTATAATCGGAGCAAGAGAAGCTAGCAATGCCACGTCTCCTGATTTCAGTCTATCTGTTGATGATCAACAAAGAGAGATCACAATGGAAGGCGAAAATTTGCAAGATTTGAGCGTCGTTTCATCGGCGGATATGTCTTTTTCCAGGGAACCAACGTACGATGGTTCCAACGCCAACACGGTGGAAGCGACAAAAGATCGCAACCACGATGCTACAGATGCAACCGATTACCCAACTAACAATTCGAGAAGACAATCTCTCAATCGTGCCACCTCAGGTGAGGATTCGGAGAGAGATCGAGCTTTCAAGGGATCCCCGAGAAAAGACAGGGAGAAACAGAAGTCTAGAGATCGTGACAGAGACAGGGATAAAGAAAGAGGTCGATACTCTCGAGGCGATAGAAAATACGAGCGCGAATCAGAGAGGCGATCGGGCAGGGACGAGCGGCGTTCCGACAAAGACAGGCGCGACAGGGACAGGGACTGGGATCGGGAAAGACGAGAGAAGGACGACAGCCCCGAAGGCAGACGACACAGACGCAGCACTCGAAGCCACCGATACGAGACCGAGGACACCGACTACTACAGCGACCGAGAGAAAAATCGGAGGTGAGTTTTCGACTAATTTACTCGACTACTCAAAAACGTAATTTCTGACGACTTTGCTGCAGTCGTCAGAAATTACTACCAAAGCCTTCGGATAATTTAACGAAAATTTTCGTAGCAGACAATACAGGGAGGGGTCGTACACGTCGTCTCGGCCGCCGCGCGGGGACGACAAGGAGCGGCGGCGCCACCACACGCTGGAGCGCGAGCGCCACGACGCCGAGCGCGCGCGCCGCGAGCGCCCGCGCGACGCCTTCGAGCGCCGCTACCGCGACATCGACCCGCGCAAGTACGCCTCGCTGCGCCGCGAGCGGGACGACGACCGCAGAAAAGGCGAGTGCCGGCACGCGCTATCCCCTCCCCGCTAGATACTAATCTGTTCGATCGACGCGAAACCTTCTAGCCGACATCATCTGTAGGATTGACGGAAATGTTATTCTTGTCCTTTTGAACTTCTTCCTCTAATTATTTATTGCACCATTTTTATGCTATTGGTATTCTAGAAAGTATTAGGTGTTAAATTTTGTTTTCTCAGTAGCTAAATGAGCAATAATCTGTTTAAAAATTACGAAATTCTTGTTCGTATCGCATTACGTCATGTTATTTTATTTTGCAGTCGTAACGTTCAGTGGCGATGCTAAAACTGGTAGTAGTAAAAGCAAAGGTACATGTGGTTGTATGTAATGCTGTTTGAGCGCACGCGCCGCCCGCGCGGGTGCCGGTGGCGCCTCCGCTCGCTGCCCGCGTCGCCGCGGCGCCGCCGGCACCCGCGCAGTGGGACTTAACGCATGGCCATTATAATGTGAATTTGTAACATAAATTGCAGTCATTATATGTAATATATATTCACGAACATTTTATTGCTCTAGTCATCAAATAAAATGGTTGATAAGATTATATAGAAAACATTATTTTGTAAATTTAATATTAAAAGTAAATATAAAAACTAAAAAAAATCCGCTTAAACGTCGATATAATTATAAACTAATTACACGATGTCCTACAGTTAAAGTAAAACACTTAGCATAAAGTAAATATGACATGTTACAATTTTCACAATATGAAGAGCCAGCATTATGCATGTCATGTGGTTTTTTAGGAATACATTACAAGGGGTTTTCATAAACAGAATGTATTTACACTACATGTTACATGTCCCATGCCTGGTTATTTTACCAAACCAGGCATGGAAAAAAATAACTGCTTTGTCACAATCGAGGCGATAGAGCATGCGTTAATTCCATTAATAATAAAAACATCCGTCAACTGGTAACTGGTTCATATTTAAGGAGAGATAAACATTTTTTTCCAAAAAGACTTAAGTTATTTTCATGTTGTTTTTATTTAAGCTTCTTCGCATGCTATGCTTATTTCACTTAATATATAAATACTCTTTTTTTCGCTACACTTATTTTTTTTTTAATTTGTAGTAAACTTATTTTTTATCAAAAAGGCATTCTTTAACCGAAGAGAAGTCCGATATCATTAATATCAATCTTTACAACGCAACCATGCAATGCACTAGGACTATCAGCAGATACGAATAGATGACTCAATACATTCTAGAATTCGCAGCTAGAAATATATCGAAGCGACTCGCTCACACGCTGTTGTCTGCAACAGACGACACGTACTCGTCGGGCTCGCGCGCCGGCTCGCGCGACGCCACGGCCACCGACGACGAGCCCGACGAGCCGCGCCGCCGCGCGCCCCGCGACGAGCGCCGCCGCCATCGCCACCATCACTACTACGATGGTGAACGAGGTACGCCTCACTGCTGCTTACTCATTTGGAGATTATTGTATAAAAGAGCTCCTGACTGTTCATATAATCTTATTCTTAAATTTTAGAATACAAAATTTAAAAAAAAATACTTGAATTTAAAATAACATAACTATGTACCTCTTTTGGGGCTACCGCGCTAAGCGAAGTCGAGGATCTAAGTCATAATACGGATGTGGATCGCATTCGATCAACTCCGCGGGAGCAGCAGTGAACGGTTCTCGTGAGTGTTGGATGCAATGCCCTGTGCAGTGTCGGGCGCGGGCGCGGGCGGCGCGGGCGCGTGGGGCTCGGCGCTGGAGGCGCAGCGCCGCCACTACGAGTACTACGAGCGCCTCCGCCGCACCGACCCCGCCGCCTACATGCGCCTCTACAAGCAGCTGCTGACGCCCGGCCTCTACGGCAACCTCTACGCGGACGGTGAGCGCCTGCGATACTTGCCGCGGCTGGGGAGGAAAGAGGAGTCCGTGTTCACCGTTGCCATCATGTTTGTCGCAGGCTACGGCCAGCTCGGCTACGAGGCGCGCGCGGAGGAGCGCGGCAGCGTGCACTCGGGCCGCTCCAGCGCCAACGGGCTGAAGCCCGCAGACACGTACGTGCCCACTCCCGCGCCGACTCACCGCATTCGAGTGCGAGCGTGCTCGAATACAAAAATAATAATTTTAAAGTCCTGTTGTCAAGATAATTTATTTGTAAACAACATTTCCTCTCATGCGTACTTTATACACCACTACCGCCACGATTTTCATGATAGTACTTTTAAGCTGTTTACCAGGTCGCGGACTAAAATGGATGAGATGCTTTTGAGTGTTCGAGTCTTAAACTTGGTTAGCAATTTTGAAATTCACTCATCTGATTTCTAAAATCGTTAAACCAGACTGTGAAACGGCTTTAATTTAGCATTGAAGGTGGCAAGACTCCTTTTTCTGACGAAAATTTGTAATGTAAATATTTGGTTTTAATAATAATATGCTTTCATTTTCACAACCCATATTATTAAAAGAATAACCAATCACTGGCCACATCATGGGTAAATAACACTATGGATATGGAAATATAAAATTCATTTTATATTTCGAAATGCGAAAATACTTTGAGTCCGTCCCATATGTGATGTATGACTGGAAAAAGTATCGACTCTCTACTTTACAAGTACTGACTGGATTCAGAATATATTCGCATACGAATTATTAATACTCTCATTACAAACCACTTTACCGTAACCAAATATTTCGCACGTCCCTAAACAAAAGAGAGCAGTGAATGAGACGACAAGACGTTGCGGTAAGGTGGGTTGGGGGGTTGGGGGGTTGGTAATGACGGCTTGGCATGCGTCGCGTGCCGTGCGCGCCGTGCACTCAGTCCGCTTGCCGCAGGTACTACGGCGGGCCGCGGGGCGCGCGCGACGCCCTCTCGCTGCGCACCGACCTCTCCGACAGGTAACGCATGCGCACGTCTCCCGCTCACAAGTATCGCTCCACATATTATTTGTTTCACTAACTATTATCATTTTGTCATCTGCACTCCACATCAGCTCTAACATACACGTATCTGTGTCGCTTGCAACGTACCCACTGTATGTACTTTGTAGCATAGTGATCGTAAACTAGCGGTTCGCGGTAGACCGCGGTGCACTCCGCCCAACGATTCTGACGTGTGTCCCGACGCAGGGAGCTGACGACGGACATGTCGCTGAACCTGCACCTCGACGAGTCCACCGTGCGCTCCGAGCGGATGACGCCCTTCAAGTACTCCACGGCGCACGTCAAGGTAGGCCGCGGCGCGGAGGGCGCGGAGAGCGCGGAGAGCGCGGAGAGCGCGGAGAGCTGAGGCGCACTGACCGAGGCGTGTCCGCAGGGCGTGCTGGGCGCGCGCGCGCTGGTGCTGCTGAGCGCGGGCTGGCCGGTGGACGGGCGCGCGCCGCCGCTGCAGCTGCTGCCGCTGGCGCGCCTGCTGCAGCGCGACCCCGCCGCCGCCGCGCTCGCCGCCTACCCGGGCCCGCTGATCCGAGGTGCCGCCTCGCCCCCGCGACCCGCCACCCCGCCGCTGGCCCCCTACTGACCGCCTGCCCTGTCCAGGTGTGACCCACAAGAAGAGCGTAGTGGAGTACTGCGAGTCGCGCGTGCGCAGTGCGCGCCAGCACGACGGCGGGGACGTCATCGGCTACGCGCTGCTGTGGGACCTGCTGGCGCTGATGCTGCGACAGAACGGAGTGAGCATAAGCACTACCAGTGTCCCTGTATCGGAAATATTTTATTACGGAAACCCATGAAATTGTCTTAAACATTAAATAGTTTTTAGTCACCTGCGTTTCCAATATATATACATACAAATTTCCACATTTGAAAATTTCTATATTTAAATGAACCGGTTCATTATAAAACGCCGAGCGTGCCTCACTAAGGTGTCGATTTTGATAATTTTTCAGGTGGTCGTTGGTTCGGACGTTGCCGAGTTGCTAATGAAGAACACGAAGGAGTTCGAGTACAAGATCCCTTCCGACAAGGGCACAGGTACGACTGCTGCTCACCCTCACATCTCACGGGTAGCGTAAGTGCAAGTAGTCACAATACAATATGGCTCGGGTACCATCACAGGACACTAATTATTGTAAAAAACAGCATTGTACATTAGTGTATTTGAAAAGAGCAACTTTGCGAGTTTCCAACGTTCCTTCTCGCCGGAAACTGCTCCGATACGCTGATGGTGTATCAATATTGAGGATTCATAAACGCTGTAATGTATAAAAAAGTTGCTTTGATTTGAAATAAGTTGCCAATGTTGACTATTGAAATACATTACTCCGTAATATATGTCATTTGAGCTACGGCAGACCCACACCTACTTGTTCCTTTTGCAGAGAAGGGGGGCTCGTTGTCTTCAGGTTGTGTCGAGGCAGAGGGGGAGGAGGACGGGGAGTGCGACTTGCCCTCGATGCTGGGTGAGTCCGAATCGACTCTGTCGACTAATTAAACTTCGTTAGTCTATAATTTTACTCCGATATTTCGACACGGAGTTTTAAAAACGATTCTGATAAATAACGTTCGTGCGATTGCAGCGGAAGAGGATGCAAAAGCTAAACCCGTCGTCGACGAAAAAGAGGCGCTGGAGCGCTACCGGGAGTATCTGCTCTACGGCAACCGGCAGGAGGCCCTGGGTGAGTCGGAGATCTCAGGAGTGGGTCCTCATTCGTAATGATCTACAGAGTGGCCGAGCACGCCCCAGCGTAACCAACGCGTGTCCCGCAGAGTACGCCATGGACTGCGGCCTGTGGGGCCACGCGCTGCAGCTGGCGGCGCACGGCGAGCGGCGCGCGCGGGCCGCCGTCAGCGCGCGCTTCGTGGCCTCGCTGGCGCGCCGCGACCCGCTGCACTCGCTCTACGCCGCGCTGGCGCTGCGCGCGCCGCCCCTACTAGCCGTGAGTGCCCGCCCGCCTCTGGCCGTTGCCGGCTCGCTCGGTCCGAGTATTCAACCCGCCACGTTGCAGGGCGCGGCCGACCCGCGCTGGGGCGACTGGCGCCCGCACGCCGCCATGCTGCTCGCCAACGCCAGCGCGCGCCCCGACCACGACCGCCGCACCATGACGCAGCTCGGTGAGACCCGCGTCGCCGGCTTCTATATTTGGAGATAACTCCCGATCGCAACCGTTACACGCCAAACGATGCTCGGCCAGGCGACACGCTCAACGCGCGCGGGTTGACGTACTCCGCGCAGTTCTGCTACCTGTCCGCGGGCGAGCCCTTCGCCCCGCACCCGCTGGCGCCCCTGCGGCCCCCCGGCGACCCCGCCGCGCCCGCCTCCGCCCCGCGCCTCTCGCTGCTGCTGGCCGACCCGCGCGCTACCACGCTGGCGCGCTTCGCCACCAACGAGGCGATATTCGCCACCGAGATATACGAGTACGCGCTGTCGCTCAGCTCGGCGCAGCAGGACCACGTTCTGGACGAGCTGACGGTGTACAAGCTGGTTCTGGCGACGCGGCTGGCGGACGCGGGCCAGTGCGAGCGCGCGCTGCGCTACGCCGAGCGCGCCGCGCGCGCGCTCACGCGGCCCACGCGCCGCGCGCCCGCGCTCACGCTGGCCGTGGCGCAGCTGGCCGACCGCCTCAAGTACTACGACCCCGCGCTGCACGACGACGCGCCCGACGACGCGGGCTCGGCGCCCGACGACGCCAGCGCCGACGCGTCGCCGCGCCACCAGCGCTGGCTGCACGACCTGCACGCCGTGGCCGCACAGCTGTCGGTGCGTGCCGCCCCCACACCCCGCCCCCCGCGCCGCGCTCGTGCCGCGCCCCGCTCACGCTCTGTCTCGTGTCGCAGGCGGAGGCGTCGCAGCAGCACACGCCGCAGCACCGCGCCGAGCCCTGCGCGGAGCCCTACGCCGAGCCCTACGCCGACGGGCCGCAGTACGCTCAGTGGGACCAGGTTGGTGTTTCGTGTTTATGTTACCAGGACATGTTTGCACATTAAGTGATAGTATCTATTCTGTAGAGCGGGCGATGTAAGTAGGATATATTATGGACATGTACGAAATTAATATGAAAAAAGTTATTATTTGATTCTTCCATTCTAATAAAATAATTCGATACTATTGACAGTTTATCTTTACTTATTAATTTCAGACCCTTCAGCAGACGCAGCCGATTCAAAAGTATCCTGATCCCGTCGAAGAGACCCCCGACTATGCTGCGCAATACTACCAGCAGCAGCAAGACCAGCTGCAGCAACATCAGCAGTTTCAGCCGCAGCCGCAGCCGCCAGTCCCGGAGGCCGCACCGGAGCAGCACCACCAGCAGCAGCAGCAGCAGCACTACGAGTCGCAGTACGGGTACGAGGAACACGCGCAGTCCTACGCGGACCCGTACTGGCAGCCCGACACGCACTACGGCTACAACGAGGTGAGTCGCCACTCCGCATTACGTTTAACTACACGCGGTTCGCTTCATCGTTAGCGATGCTCATCTCTACAACATTTGAAGTCAGTTTCGTTGCGTTCGGCCACAGTGAAATATTTATGGTTAAATTTCGTCCTTCGAGATAACAGAACCATCGTTTTGTTGCAAGCTTTTTGATTTCATCCCGGTCACACGATATTTACCGTAAGATCCGAGCTTTGACTAAAACGGCTTTTTCCGTTCTCCCGCGTCGAAGAATTAAACGCTAAGAATAATCCGCGATTCCGCACGAACGTCGCCCCGGTGCCAGTGACGCTCATAACATGTGTGTGCAAGTGTGCTAACGCGTGTTGTGGGGGCAGCCCGCGCCGCCCCCGGCCGGCCTGCGGCGGCGCCGCGCGCCCGCCGGGCCCCCCGCCGTGCCGCCGGGCCCCCCGCCCCGCTCCCGCTACGGCGCCGTGATCGGCAACACCGTGGAGTCGTGGGCCCGCAGCGAGGCGTCGCGGCGCGCGCTGCGGCCGCTCGTGTTCGGCGGCACGTTCCCCATCGACGAGCCCGAGGAGGAGGGGGGGGACGAGGGCGCGCGCGGGCGCCTGCGCGAGACGGTGGAGCGCAGCGTGCGGCGCTTCGAGTCGCTGCTGGCGCGGCGCGCGCCGAGCACGTTCGCCATCGACGAGCCGCTGGCCCTGCGCGCCCGCCCGCCGCGCGACGCGCACGCGCGCTACTGCGTGGCCGCGCCGCGCACGTACGACGTCGACGCGCCGCTCTAGTGCATTTAGATTTACATTTGTTTCGTTCGTTATTTATTACAAATATTTATTCGTTGCGCGATATTCCGCTGGTCAAAATATCGCTTCACCTTGCTGTCCTGTGATATGAAGGATCTGATCTATTTTTGTTTAATTTAAAATTGAAATACACTAGGCGTCTCCTCGACGAGCGCTCGAAACGATGTTCTTGCATTTGAATTATCCGTTCGTTGTTCTAATACTTGTTTGACCGCACGAGCTGACGTAGTCTACGATATTGCGTTGCTGTCGTAGAGGCACCCACTAACTGTATGTGTACTGTCCTGTAGTGTTGGCAATAAATGGTTACTAAAAATTATAGTCTTTTTATTGACCCACGGCTTAAAGATTTCTCATAGAGCTGATAACGAGCCGACACGCCGGACTGCGGCGAACGAAACCACACCCGGCTCGTCGTCCGACGAGCGGGCGGTTCGAGGCTATCATCTCGGTGAAAAATCTTTCGGAGAAACAATGATCCCACTACGTAGCGCGAGGTCGAAATAGTTTCAGAACTAACGACAACCTCGCCCGCACCAAGCGAACACAACAATAAATCGAATCGCTCAGTTCAACCTGCCCTCAATACTCGCTCAAGATTCCCCCTGATATACTAAAATGTTTTGTACTGTCGCTGTTCCCCTCGTATTTAAAAACACAATAAAGCGAAACGCTAACCGAAGCATTAACGCGGTGTGTCGGCAGGGCGGCGCCAGCGCGCCCACCATCACCATGCCCGGCGCGCCGCGCGCCCCGCGCGCCGACGAGCGCCCCGCCTCCGCCGACGTGAGTACTGCGTCACGCTGCCGACGCCCTTCCCATCCCAACTTGACGAAACGGAGTATTTGCTACTCCATCAGTCTTGCTTGACATTACACATTTCGAGCGTGCTAAATAGTATCTTTACAAGATAAAGTTTATTTTTTATGAAATCATCATTTGTTCACCGCGAGTACTCGTCCGCGTTGAACTTTACGTTGTTGTATATGTTGTCATTGGCATCGCAGCAGGCCGATCGGGACTCCGACAGTCCGCAGTCCACCGGCAAGGAGAGCAAGGGCGAGGGCGGCGCCAAGGGCGAGCGGCGTGGCGCGGGAGGGAGCGCCGGCGGCGGCGGCGGCGGCTGGCTCGGCGGAATCCTCACCAAGCTGTCGCTGCGGGCCCCCAACCAGATGATCCTGCCCGACGACACCAACCCCACCGTGAGTCTGCCCACACTCTCCTCGCTAAATATGCCCACTCTAATGTGATGTAGCCCTCGACACTCGTACCTCAGTCACCCTCTCCGGCTGGACTGTTCATTGTTATAGCTCCCGTATTTTACTAAAACATATTTAATACATATAGGTATATAGTTAATTATACATTTAGTATATGAGAAGGTATTGAACAATAAAATTTTATACAATGTATTAATATCGACCTAACGTGTACTTATAACTATAACACATAGTATATGTAATTAAATTTAATATGTTCTTATAAACTAACACTTATGTACTTTATATATGTATGTACAAATATATGTAAGAGTTTCTGCGGTACACGCTCGCTGTATTGTGATAGATTGTAAACCTAATAAAGTTTGTCCCCGATTTATGTCTTTTATTATTTCTAGCACTTCTTATTAAACTTTAACGAAAACGAGAGGTAAGTGCTCGTCTTGGCGTGCGATAGATTACAGATATCGGCCATAAATAATCGGACACGTCCGCCCGAGCACGGCCCGAGCACGAGGCGCCGGCGGGCCGTGCTCGGGCGGGCGTGCTCAGTGCGTGTGCGTGCGCAGATCGTGTGGGACGAGCAGCACAAGCGCTGGCGGGACACGGACGCCGCCGACGCCGACGCGCCCGCCCCGCCGCCGCCGCCGCCCACGGGACTGTGAGGATATTCTTTTGTTCAGTATTAATAAATATTTACTATGAGATCTTGTCAAAATAATAGATTTTCTGAAAATATCTAAATCTAGCTCGTTCATTTTCTTAGTATTCACTAACGCTCTAGCTTGCTTGCAAACGCAGCGTGAATGCTAAAAATAGGAACGAGCTAGAACTATAACGCAGTCATTAAAAATACGAAGACCCGTAGAGTACCGATGAAAGAAATTCGGCGAGCCTTCAATCGTTGCTTTGATATACTCGGTGCACTTTACTCGGAGCGTTAAAGAAAATACACGATCACATCGCACTTGCAGGACCACCTCGACCCCGCTGCAGTCGCCGGCGCTCGGCGCGCCCCCGGCCGGGCCCGTGTCCAACATCTTCAAAATGCAGAAAGGACGACGTGAGTGCCCACGTGCCCACAAGTAACACCCCGGCCCCGACTGACCCCGCACCTCACCCTCCACCTCGGCCCGCAGACATCAAGAAGTCGTACGTGGACGTGCTGAACCCGGCCGGCGCGCGCCCCGCCGCCGCCGCGCCCGCTCCCGCTCCCGCGCCCGCGCCTGCCCCCGCGCCCGCGCCCGCCGAGTACTTCGTGCCCGCGCCGCCCGCGCCGCAGGTGACCGCCCGGCCCCGCCTGCCTCCGTCCCCTCTCCCCTCCCGCTGATCCTCCCTGACCGTTCCTATGTAATGTTCAGCGAGTGCTCGAGCCGGTGCGAGTATGTATTCCGCCCTCCCCCGAGGACTCCCCTCTTCCCACCCCGACGCCACCGCCGACGGAGGTACGAGCGCTCTTCCTTTCGATTTTATTAAAATACGTTCGTGAGTCTGTAAACTTTCGCTTCCCTCCGATACTGAGTACTATATAAAATATTAGTTGAAAATATACTACCTGAAAAGTCTTAATGAAAATATGTATAATTCCATGCATCCAGGGAGCCGATAGAGTACCGAATGGTCACTAGCGGCAGGTACAAGTACATAAATGTCTCACTTATAAGATTATTAGCTGAATAATATGTGTGTATACAATGTATATGTGTATATTAATCACCGAACTTTAAAAAAATCAGGGCGGCATCTACGACCCGACGCTGATCGCGGCCAACAACGACGATTTCCGAAGTGGGATTTAAATTTGCTACAGCAATATCGATGGATTCAAATTTAGAACTCGCGAAAATATTCCTTTAAATAATATGAAAAGACAGGGTTGTTATAGTAATTATTAAATATTAGCTTAAGGATACACCGGCACACCAGCGCGAGCGAACGATACGAGCGACGTCACAATCCTCAATCCGCAGTGAGCGACCGCGAAATCGCTTCGCTTTCCTTCGTCAGTTCGGTCGCGCAGATGTGTTCAAAGCTTTAGAACTTGTTATTTTTATGTTACTATAACATATTACATTCCTCTATAGATTTACAAAATCTTAATTTTTAAAGCATAATCGTTATAACGAATATTCTGTACGTAACAACCCTGAATCGCACTCCACAATGGTCGACTAGAGCATTGGGCACACGCAAGTTTTGGATCAACGGCCACGCGTCTTTGACGAAACTTAAAGCGTGTCACTTTAACGATATTCAAATTCGCTTGTCAACAGAATTTTGTGTACATTTTATAAGTAGAGATTTTAAATTTGTTATTTTTATAAAGTTATGGTCATACTAGTCTTAGATACCGCGATTTACTTGTGTCGTGCTGAGGCCCGGTCGTGACCTTAACTATGAAATGTTTGCTAATCTGTTTCAACGCAGGCGTTTAATTCTACGAGGCAATAAATGATTAGAAAAAGTATACAATTGTAAAAATCAATGAAATGATTATCAATGTGTATGTTTTATACATCCAAATAAAATAAATTATAATCGAGTGAGAATAAAATTTTGTAAAAATTATGTTTAATAAATGTTTTAACTGTAAAGGTCAACAAATCGTGTTGACGCTTGGCATTAATACGATTATCCGGATCGTTGACATTCGTAAATGTATTAGCGACCATACACGCCTGCGTCACCAAGCGAAGCGGAAGGGGTAGAAACCTATTTTGTTTATGTTTGTATTTTGCTTCCTGGTAGACCCTCCGCTTAGTATCGCTGGTTTGTTCGAGGGAGGACAACTATGTTCTCATTCCGACTCCGAGTTAGATGTCTTACTTTGTCTAATTTAGTGCTATCTCTGTTAATGTCTTATTTCGTTGAAATGTTCCCCCTGTTCTGGACGTTGAATTTTATTATTTAAAAACAGAAGATATATAAACAAAAGTATCGTTATCTGTTTTTGTCATTCGCAAGAAAAACAGGTCATACCAGGAGTCGTCTAATGGTAACACTATTTTAGAATAGATTAAATGAATTTTTATTATTATATAAATTGAAAATAAAATTGGTATTATATTTATATTAATATAATTCTTTACCTTTTATCTCTTAGAATCTTGTTCCTTTCAATTATTTTCTTTTAAATTATGGTGCAATAGAATCGGTCTTCATTTTTTTTTCATCTCAATTATAGACAATAAACGTTAGAAATCTTCTAGAATATTTTTTCTTTAGACATTTTCATTTTATTGTTGTATGTAAAAAAATAAGATTTAAAGGTTATGTACAGATAATGTTGTTTTATATATCGAGAAAGGTAAGAGGGTGAGGCAGGTTGTATAGAGGTAGGGGGTAGGGGGAGGTCGTAGCGACGGACTGGAACTACTATGTTCGTGTATTTGTATAAAGGTGTAATGATGACGAATGTCTGTATATTTGACGCTCGCGGCAAGCAACGTGTATTCCGTAATGTATTATAATAATTCATCTTATTGAAATTATTTAAATAAATTGTTTATGTTAATGCTTATAATGTCTTTTATTCTTTTCGTCTTCATATTATATAAATCATCGCATCTACTTTCCACTTCCTCGTACGTTCACATTTTTACATAGAGTTAATTAAGGGAAAATATTATTATTTATTTATATGAACATAAAAATTACATTAATTTATTAGAAGGATTTCTTTTAAATTGTACTTTTATATAAAAATATATATTGAAGTACTATCCTCAACGAACGGTCACATGTCAAATATTAAAATTATCTTGGTCATCTTCACCATCCGCGGCGGTCAGAAATTGCAACACCGACACAGCAATAGTGCCAACCACGAACAGCCCCATCAGCAACGAGCACACGAGCAGGCCTTTGGTCATAGCCATTATTAAAAATAAAGGTAAATAAAGAAAAGAAAGTGACTCTTTCAAAAATGACATGCGTCAATTTTATTCTTTTTTAACGCAAACAATAGGCGTCACACGAGACGTCCCGTCGACGAGAGAATAGAAGCTCGCACATATCGAGATATCGAGTCGGTACCGGTGAATAGAATCAATCAGAATGTATAACGGAGTCGAGCCAGCCCCGGAGGAGCGCCAAGTTGACGTAGAGCGCCGGCTCGCAGGCCGCGCCGCACTGCGGGTTGTCGCTCATGACGCCCAGCAGCACGCGGCGGCGCAGCAGCGGCGCGCCCGCGCAGTAGTGGCACGGCCGCGCGCGCGCCCGCAGTGCGCCGGCGCACAGCGCGCCCGCCCCGCACGCCGCGCGCCGCGCCCCGCGCGCGCCCCACAGGTGGCGCAGCGCCCCCGCCTCGCCGCGCGCGCACTGCTGCGCCGGCAGCCGGTGAACTCGCACCGAGCGAACTCGTCGAGTCCGGGGATCCTTGTCTAAGTTTCTGAGGAATGTATTCATCCTAATTAGTTATGTGTTCATATCCAAAGGACAGAGGAACTCTTGAAATTTAACATCCCATATTTGGATGAATAAATATATATTTTTTAAATACAGTATAATATAGACAACAATGGTACTATAATTACCTATATTTTCCATATCCTAAAATGGATAGGGTCTCGCCAATTGTAATTGAAAAATAGTCCACCATAGTTGGTAATATTACCATTTGATTGATCCCTTTTGCAACATTTCCTTCAGATTTTAAAGCAGCCAGATCATAGCTTACATTCACTCCTTGATATTGTGGATGTATCAGTATGTCAGACACTATATAAATATTTTCTTCATCCTTTTCACCAAAACCTCGTACTATAACAAAAGAGTCTAAAGAATCCACCTCCTCGATGGCCTCTATGCAACTTGCAGCGGTTAAAGTCCAACTTTGAGCGACAATTGTTAATATACATCCAAATGTTATATCTCGTGGAGGCTTAATCTTGACCAGTGCTAAAAGGTAACCTTTCTTTACTTCATCTACATATTCTCCGTCATATAACTTCTCTGTGTTGTCTTCAATGGAAAAGTCTGTAGAGGCCCATGCCTGTTGTGATGGATTCAATTCATTGATACTAGATTCTGGAGTTATAACAGGCTTATTGGATATCAACTCACTATCATAATAATGTGTAACAGCAGTTGTTTTTATGGATGGTGTCCAAGTGCATTCTATATGCTTTGAAAGTGTTTGACTTTGACTGGTGAGATGTTTGGTGAATGTGAATATATCCAGATGTGTCGGTTCTTCAGTTATGGTAGCACTTGTAACTACATCAGTGTCTTCTTTTACTTTACTCATCTCTTTATTTTTAAAGCAAACCACAATGTGAAGAATGGTAAATGTCAAAATCAGGATAAACACTACAAGAAGCACAAGTTGTAGCGCTGACAAATAAGTCTCAGTTCTTGTAAATGATTTGCACCATCCTTTAAACTCCTTATAACAATCATTAGTCATTATTTAAATATATTACATTATTGATTTTCTTCATTGTAGCAACAAGACATGACCACATAGATTTCAATTTATAGTTTGTTTAGGGTGTACACTCCTTTTTTTTAACAGGTAATTTTTAATAATATATTATTCTAAATTTCACAACTTTAGATTTAAATCATTTTTGAGTGATTAATATGGGTTTTCTAAAAGGTCTATCTCTGCAGCCAAACCTTAGCTGGCCAGATTCCTTTCGTCCTCCAAAGCCCCCACCAAGTCTCCTGGGCCGCCAGCCTTTCAGTCTCCTCTCTGCCTCTCTCTCAACTATAATCTCACTGCCATCTATATATTCTTTATGCATCTCGCGTAAAACTCGGTCCAAGGTTGAAATACTTTCATACTCTACAAAAGCATATTGCTTAGATTTACCAGTAACTATATCTCTAACTAAGCGACAATTAATTACTTTTCCGAATTTTGAGAATTCTGTGAAAACTGTGTCCTGAAAATGAAGCCTTTACTTTATTGACCAGTAATAGTACTTACAAAAAATAAGCGCGAAACTTACTTGTGTTGTTCTTGGGTTTAGACGTGCTATAAAAATAGTATGATCAGGGTTTCCCTTGACTTGTTTATTAGGGACGTAGTCTGATTGTAAAGCTCTTAAAATAGCACGATCATGTGGTTCACTATCTGTACCTGAAATTGCGAGGCAAGATTATATGCGAAACAAAACTTTTTTATATTTTATATTACACAAGCAATATTTAAACGTATGCGACATGAGTCAGACACATTTATTGTTTTAAAAATGCTTCTAAAATGATCATAAATTTTAAAATTTTATTTTATACCACAAATAGAAGAAAGAAAAAACAAATTGTATACAAACCATCAATAGATCCAACTTTTATTGGGTCGTAAGTAGTTGTCACGTATTTTTGAAAGTCACATTCTTCACGAGCCATTTTAATTTTTCTAATAGTAGGTATTAACTTTAAAGTTATTTCATAAATTTGTTGTTTTCGTTTATACTGTCGATGCTCGATGCCTCAGATCAGAGTTAAGAGATTTCAGATCTTCAGACACTGCCGGACGGCGGACTGACTAGCTAGTATGTATGCCGGTGTTTCTAACTTTCTAAGTGTCTGGTAGACAGACACTGTCTATCTACTGTCTGTTTGTCTATATGTTTATAGACTCAGTGTAGTGCTGTCAAAAGGTACCGTACCGAGTACCGATTCGACTGTATTCACAATACTCAACTTCTTTGATAATATCCAAAGAAATAAACTAAATTTTAAAATTAACTTTTATAAAAATATTTTTATTATATGGCAAATAAAGTTGGTATTATATGAATAATGGACAAATATAAAAACATTGAAATCCTATATATATAATTTTTATTTACCTTATTAATGAGAAAACGCCAGGACGTTTTGCAAATTCTGTCATGTTTTTTTCAAAACCGCTGTTCATATGAACACCATCTGACGGAATAAAAATATTTCAACCGCAATAATTATTTCAAGATAAAGCTTAGATGTTTTTATTTTTTTTAAAAAATCGGATCTGTATTCTTTTAAATAATGACTATAAAATAGTAAAGTTAAAGTTATGGTTTCTCTTTTCCGAAAATTTACGCATTAAAATGTTTACGTTTACTATCGAAATCGAACCGAAAATGTTATTTCTCGAAAAGGTTATTTTTATATTGACTAGTACCACCAATGATGTTCTAGTAAACAGATATGTTATTAACGCGCAAAAAGTGAAGACTACAAAACGTCCCAATTGGGACGTTTGCCTTTAGTTGTTTTACGTAGTAATACGTTATAATACATCATAATTACGTAGTAATACGTTTTGCGTAATTTAAACATCTAGTTATCCCTTTTACTTATTGTTTTTATCAAGCTATCCTTTTTAATTTTAACGAAATGTAAAAATAAACTAAAATAAACGGTCCCCGGCGCGGCACACTTTTTTCTGTTGTTTAGTATGGATATAACATATCTGTTAATTAGAATATCATTGAGTACCACTTACCGTTTGTAAGATAAATTGTTTTATAATTTCGTTTTCATTTCGATTTTATATATTACCTACACTCTTTCTTTTCTTAAATACTTTTCATAATTATCATTTATTGCCGTTGCTACTGCCACAATTAATAAGAAATTTAGTACAGCTTATTCCAGTAATTTCAGATTTTTTGGTCAGGAAAATCTTAGTGGAATTTAAATTCGACAATCAATTCGCTGTACATTAAATTCTTTGGAAGACTACTCGTCTTGTTTCTTCAGATAAACTATGAATACCAAATATTGTGTCAAACAAGATATTTGTCTTAACTGTATCTGTATGTTGAGATACATAAATAATAATAATATTAGGCATTTGCAACTCTATTCCTAACGTCAGTTTTAAAGTTGAGTCTATTATTATAATTTTGTTATATACTTATACGAATATATTTTTATTTTTTTGTAAAATATTAAACAGTAGAGATAATACCAATTTATTTATAAAAAAATATAATTTTTCAATAAAGAAATAGTATATAAATTAATTTGAATTGAAATTCGTCACCACAGGCAATGGTGCCTCATCTCAATATAAGCTGCAGATATTTAGTAAATTTAAAATATTATTGAAAAAGACGCAAAATTAATTATCATCATCAATAAAATAAAACTCAGGCTGTAATTAAAAAAGCATGTTCCACTATTATTTACGACTAACTGAAAATTATCTTTCCAATATAATCTTTGTTGTTATACATGTGCACAGCTATTTGACATGAATCTGATAAAGAATATTTGTACTAAAAAGTTATATACAGACATATTTACTAAGAATTCCAAATTATGATATTCTTAACCGAAATTCTGAATACCATTATCATGGTAAAATTATGAAAACTTTGGTCAAATGTTTTAATTTTATAATAATACATAAGTCTTAAAAAACATTTGCATTACTCAAGTTTGCAGTATTTAATATAATATAAAAACAAAATTAATAACAATATAAAAAAGGTACCATACATTTTTGGGTACATTCCAATACTTTATCAAATAATGTAATGCTGGCATATAATATATTAGTGGAGGAGATATTAGAGACAATGTTTTGTGCAAAAACCAACTACGTGCATGTGTGCTTGCTTATGCAAGATTAAACAATTAAAGGTACCAATGAAAATATTATATGAAATAAAATTTAAGAACATTACTCTATGTTACTTCATCATTAAAAGTTAGCATATGTAATACAAATCATACAAATAAATATTTGTAACTAAGCAAGTAATTGCAACATAGACCTTTAATGTGTATTGCTGTTTGTTCTAAGCAAAGAGGAAATTTTTAATTTGGTTTTTTATAATTATTTTTGTTATTTAAAATTGTGAACTACCATTTTAAATTTTCAAGGAAAGATATAGAGAATGTGATCCTGATCACAGCTCGTAAATAAAATAAATTTAGAATTTTAACAACTTAAAAGGCTTGCTACTTTTTACTGTTGCTTATGGGTTGGCCTATTGTTATAGTTGTGCATGTGCAACTAAACCTAATGGAACATCACAATGATAGCAATTATTACCATCTTAAAAATTATCAAATTTATGAAAAATAGCTGACCATGATAATGTATGTTATCTGCAAAGGCCTTGAAATTATTCAATACAATTTCT
This sequence comes from Vanessa cardui, assembly GCF_905220365.1. NCBI lineage: Eukaryota > Metazoa > Arthropoda > Insecta > Lepidoptera > Nymphalidae > Vanessa > Vanessa cardui. The sequence continues at coordinate 301,038 of NC_061124.1, forward strand.
ATACATAAATTAATACATAAAGTAATGGAATTTTCTGCAACATATTTTAAGATACATTTTATGTTAACTCTCCTCACTCTGTCACAGTATAAGTTCTGAGCACAGTATGCAGTGTGTGCTAATTAAGAGAGGGCGATTGGCCTTCATCCCAAACCACGTCAATACTGGGCCATTTGGTTTGCAAGCATGTCAACATGGGATCAGTAGTTGCAGCTCGCATTGGACACTCGAGCAGTGCTGCACGACCAGTGCGGTAAACCACTCGACCCCCTGGATTACTGCGAGAGAGTCCATTGTAGTGGTGTAGTGTGAAAGTATCAGGTGCACCACGCTCACAACCGGGAAAGAATTCGTCCATGAATGCACTCAATAAAATGATTCCTAAATTCTCAGAATCTAGTTTTCTTCTCATCAATTCCACATATTCTGGTTCACTAACCAAGTCAGCAGCACATAGAACATCTTGCAATGCTGCAGATGGAATAAAATTGTTTCCTTCTGGATCAAATGATCTAAAAATGCGTTCAGCAGATTCACCAACTGTTTCAGGGGCTGCAAGTCTTCTTTCAAAAGAGAATAATACAGTCAAATGTGTCTCTGAAGCCAAAACCCAGACAGGATGCTTTGGATTCTTGTAAAATGAACCTACAGTGCAATACTGCATATGTTCCATGATAGTGAGGAAACCAATGTCATTCTGTCGCTCAATTCCACGTAATCTTAATCCCCCTACCACTTGGTCATGGTCCCATACATGTGCCACTGCCCTACCCGTAAGCATTAGATTGATTAGTCCTTGAGAACCATATCCATATGTCGAATGTATGAGAGGATCAGACAGCTCTGAAAGTTCTGCCTCAACCGTACTGACTCCTTTGCTTAGTATGACACTATATAACAACAGAAGTACACCATATTTGTCCTTCAAAATGCGAATGTTCCTTGTGTAAAATGCTTCCACTTCTGATAATGTTTGAAAGGAGTGCACCTCCATTCTTCTATGAAAGTAATCGATGGCATCACAAGACTGTTCCTCAGCACTAACATTGAGACCTGTGCTCGTCTCAGCCTCTGTGTCGTTCTTGCGATAAACGGCAACATTGTACTTAGAAGCTAGACACTGACTTAATATCGTACACACAGCCCTAACAAGCAAGGAATTACACTTCTCCGACGTCAAATCTTGTAGGCTATGTCCAGGTGTCTCAGATAGAAGGATCTTGAGCAGGAATCCCTGAACAGGTGCGATGGCAGCGCACGGCCCACCTTCTTGCTGAATAAGCGCACTTGGCTCATCAGAGCTAAACTGGAAACCTTGCGCCCAGCGCCGGAACACGTCCTCCTTTACGTGGTCACCCCACAGTAGTCGTCTAGTACTGGACAGCTCACGCTCCAATGTCGCCGTACCAGCGCTCATGTTATCTTTATTTTCTAACGCTATACTGGAGCTACTAGTTTCGTTCTCGTTCGGACCGTTCAGCATTTGTTCATAGTCTACGCCACCTAAAAATTACACACTATTGATTACTAAATATAGATAAAAGCCGCCATATCGGCTGACGGCAAACATTAAAAGAAATTAATTCAAGCCATTCTGCTAATACAAAAAGAATATAACCACGTAGTTATTAGTTAATACTCACTAGAAATGCGAAGGTCATAGTAACTCTCAACATCGGATAATTATTTATTTATTTTGAAAAATATTTTCTCCATCTGAATCACCGTTAATGGCATTATAAATCATCCACGAATCTTTATTTAAAAACTTTTCATATAGAAAAAGAAAAGAAAAGCTTACGACATAAAGGCTGCCATTTTTTAAGAAAAATAGCAACATTTATTTTCATGTCATTCCGTTCCTTTTCACATAACTTATTTTTTTTGAAAATTTATTTAAAATTTTAATGTCAATTAATTAAAAGAATATTATTTAATGAAGTACTTATTATGTATGGGAAAAGCGATGATTTTTATTTTGGTTTTGTTATATTATATTATATGTTGTTGTTGTTGTTGTTATATTATATGCAGTTTTATAATTTAACTATATACATAAATACTGATACAGCTTATACCTTTTAATCTAAATTTAATCTAGAAATTTATTGAAAATATAATAAATTAAAATTTTACTATTACAACATGATTTCATTCATTCAATAGAAAATAAAGTCTATTCAAATACAGCTACTAAAAACTATATTGTAAATTTAATAATTAAAGGGAGTCTTTAAATAAAACATGGCAATAATAGCAAAGCACAAGTAACACAGTCTGTGTTACACAGACAATAAAAATGTTTGATAAAATTGCCAGTTTAAATCAAACAACCATGGACGTTGGACGGTGATGTCCATTTTGATTTTATTTTCGTGACATATCTTTATTTTTTACATGATTTTAGTTAATTTGATTACTATTTTTACTTTTAAATATAGTGAAACATGAGTTACTAGATGTTTTCTTATTGATTTATTGTTGATGATTTAGTTTTGTTTGTGTTCTGTTGATTATTTCAACATAATGAAGGTGGATAGGAGCGCTTGGAGGCGTCGCGCTGTGCTAAATTTTACAGGTTGGTGTTTTTATTGTTAAACCACGTATTTTTGTAAGTCAAAATTAATAGTTGTTAATTTATTTTTATAAGAAAATAAAATTAAAACTTTGTTTGTGATCGGAGCGATATGGACGCAACAATTAGAACAATCGTGAAAGGAATACGTCCAAAGAGTTGAGAGAAATTTGTTTTAAACAGCATTTCAAATGTTAAGGGATTTAAATACTTATATACTACATTGTTCGATATAGAATATCATACATTGTAGTATCGAAAAATATACAAAAGTCGATATCAAACTATAAAATTTAATAACTAAGTACTTTTAAATATTTTTATTATTAACAATAAAAATTGAAAGATTAAAATAAATGTAATTACGAATAAACATATCATAAATAAAAAATATTGAATACAATACACGTTAACTTATAATATACATTAGCTAAAACCTATTTTGGTTTCCTAGATGGTTTACATATGATAAATGATAACTAACATATTCGGATATTTTCCAATTCAATTTTTGTCATGTTGTCACAGAACATATTAGACCTTCTAGAAGCAGGTGATAACAAAAGCGAACATTGTTTTAAATGGTTATAACAAACTTCATTACATTTTTTAAAATATACTTAAATCATTACTACAAATTGAAATAAAGTTATGTATTTAGTCAACTTTCCGCTTTGCAGCAATGTTTTGCAATTGACAGCTTCCCTATAATATATAATGGTTGTCCTTGAAAGTAGAAATTATGCAAACAAACTAAATTGGTGATAGTTTACTTTATAATTGGCAAACTTAATTAAAAATGTCTAGCTTTATCATGACATTAATTGGTTTGCTAAAAATTCAGTAATCAATGCCCGTCAACAGTGATGTGTGAAGGACATCTATTTGCCTAAATAATGATTGCTAATGTAAGTAGAAAGTAAGATTCATATTACTCAGTGAATTCTTTATATCTATAATATTGTGACTTTGGTTTAAGAGTTTCAGTTTACAGTCAGTCTTTGTATGTGATAGAACAATGCTCCAAAGACAGCTGACAATGTCTGTATTTTTGTAGACGATAACAATATTATAAAATGAAATATATATCAAAGACATTTTGTGTAATGATTTTATTCCATAGAAATTTTGACATTCATGGTGGATCGCTTTCCCTAGATTTAATTATTAATGATTACCAGTAAAATAATTTAATAAAGAAACAGATGTTTCGAAAGCAGTTGTGTGAGCGCTTATGCTACATACTCTAATAAGGCTAAGTAAATGATCTACACAAGCATTTGATGTAAAAAATACTAAATTTATTTTCCCTCCTCTGTAAGCCATATCCAGTATAATGTGATACATCTATTTATAATAGTACCTTAACGAAAAGTAAATTATGAGTGTTATATTTTTTGTTCATAAATAAAATCTAGAAAGGAATATAAATTGAATTAAAATACTCATTGAGATGTCAGTGAACGAAACGTAAAGTACATCCGTGTTTCGCGAAGTGACACGATTGGGTTCGGAGGTCTGAGACGAAAGCGCGATGTCGCCGCATTGTCTACCTGTTGAACAGTTACTTGGCATTAACTGCGCTTGTTGCTCGGCTTCGAAGAGCGTTCTTTGTTCGCCCACTGAAATCATTTAATAGGTATTTATTAACGATTGCTGAAATCGACATTACTCCGTTAAGTATTTCTTAAACACACAAATTATTTCTAAGCAAACAAAAATAAGCTTAATATGATAGTTTGTCTTATAATATATAATAGTCTAATTGATTATGAATCCAACACGCTAGAATGTAGACTCTTAACTTATTATTACTAAATCGTGAATCATAACGCCGTCTATTTCTTGTAAAATCTGTGTATTGAATTGTACGTAAGCATAATTACAAAAGCAATTTATGAAAATTAGTGTAAATTGAACCGCTGTAGAAATGCGTCATGAGTAATACGAGAGGGTGTATGAGTGCAATGTGCGTTGCACTCGACCAACAAACATTTGGAATCAAACAATAATGGGCATGTTTGTTTTTATTTAAACGAATTTAAGGCTGACAATAGTGTGACAGGAGACGCGCAGGGGCAGGTGGGCAGGTGGCGGCAGGGGCCGGTGCGCTCGGTGACGTGTGACGCTCCGGCCTTCGTCATACGTTTATCTTTTACGTTTACCCAACATTTATAAGTTTTCCTAGTTTTATTTAGACGACCTTTGACCGTCACCACCTTAATCTCGTTGTGATTGTATACGTAACACTAGGTATTACATTGATTTTGAATTTCCAGCTCCGATGAACGTTCTCGATCCCGTCCGAAGCCGATATCCGAAATCGTTATCGGCTCGCTAATGACACACCTCGTTACAGGACAATGGCCGGTTGCTTCACAGCGGCCGATGTGCTACTGGTATTCTACGAATAGGGACTAAACTACATTTGAACATAATAATCCTAACTTTAATACTTTTATATTGTTTAAATTTCAAAGAAATTATCAATTATTATTGTTTCTCAAGTAGACGTAAATTATCGGAACTCCAAGAAAATATATTTATTATTTAAAGAGCAGCTATTTTGTAAACTTAGATTGGCTTGGATGTTTTAGGGTTAAATTCGTTCCACGGATAATATTTTCAATCTTGATTTATCCAAAAAATATATTTGGTTTTGTTGCCGCCGAGTTATAAATCTACAGAAGTTTGAGATGCAAATATATGCCGATGGGATCATTAATCAAATTCAATTTCAAATCTCTAAAACAACTAACTAAAATCTGCCCAAAAATAACCAAGAAAAACTCCAACTGAGTATGTCGTTGACCGAGTGCTTTGTATTAATCAAGTCTAACAAACCCTAAGATTAATTAAATAAAAAAAAATGTAACACGAATGACTAATCTATACTTTACAGATCTTTATTTATTTATAATTGAACACAATTTCCATCACTACATAACTTTAATCGGTTACAAGAATATTTCAATACATAGACGGTTAATTAATATGTACGAACACGAGTAAATGGCGTATCTGCGTATAAATTATCAAAATATGTAATATCAAAACTAGACTATAAAAAAAATACTTTCAATTCATTGGTGAAGTCGAAATTAACTACAGTTTCTATAATTACATTGGCTATTTATTTTATAATAGAATAAAATACAAGTGATAAATAAATTGTTTTACTAAGGAGGTGATCGTATCGTGAAATTTGTTGATTTCCTTAAGATCGATTTCTGTGGCCAACCCCAAGGAAGATTACCCAATTACATAGGAAATGTATACTCTATTGCCTCACTCACCATCTTATGGAGTGGCAAATCTGACACGAAAATAGTTGGAAGAAATAAGTTCGTCTTAATGAGTCTACTGAGCGACTAACATACATATGTACACTACACATAACTTGCACAGCTCTACATGACATTCTATGTATATAATATTGTGTATAGTACTTTTAAGGCACGGTTCAATACATATATAGATAGGTTAACGTTGATGCAAGTTTATGTCATTCATACATACCGTATTATTTATCCCCACAACCTTCGTTAAGTGTGAATAATTGGATGTTAGCCGGGTCTCGTTATCGTAATGCGTTACGACGTATAGTCGTCTCAAATAGCAATGAAATGAAATTTTGTAAACAATAACATGAACATATTAACTAAGTATTATTAAGCTCGTCGATGTGAAAAGTCGCAGGATCGATCCTGACCCCTTGAACTTAAAAGGATAGTGAATAGGATTATTAGTAATTCCTTAATTACTTTGGGGCAACGCTACTCTTATTTTTAAAGTCTCAGAAAATACAACAAGTTTTATTTTGTAAGACTAGTTTGGTCTAAGTTACAACTTTTTAGTTGAAGTACCGAAATGACAATATATTTCTTAAAATGCACTCAAACTATCTTCAAAATCAGCAACCTGTCCTTATATGCCATAATGTATAGAAAACTAGCTCGTTTCATAAGAGTGCTACACATTCGTCATCGACGTATTTAATGTGAATTTTAAGTTTGTATTTTTTTGCTGCAGTTTTTGCACTAACACTAAACGCTCGCTAGCGCAATGCGTAGGTCGCCACTTAAAACATTTCAAGAGTTCACTTTTTTCGGTAGGATTCGTTTTTATGTATCGGAAAGTGGTTGGTGGGAATTCTTTCGTATTATAATTAGGTGCGCTTGAGCAGAAGTGTTCGAAGTATTCATTTAAATTAACGTTAGGTCCAATAAAAATAAACTTAATCCTAATTATCTTATAAATTAATTAAATAACTTTTTGGTTTCATTATAAGATTTTTAAACTTTTTACCTAAAATTATACATACTCTTAAATATATACTTAGATACATTTATGGATATATTTTAAGTATGCTTAAAATTTGAAAAAAAAATCCTTCCAAAGTAAAAAATATAGAAGTATAAGTACCTATGTGAGTTTTTTTATATTACCAGAACTTTTCTTTTTTATATTATCTGTAGCTGCTTTATTATTTTGATATCATGTTATTTGCGTTTTCAGAATGACCTTAATATATAATGATAAAATTCTAATTTATAAATTAATTGTACTTTATAAACTTTTGACTACCCCTTTTGGAACCCCGACCTCAGTAAAAAGATAAAATATTACTATTTAATAAATCTCCTCTTTTATACATTTCTAAAAAGGTGTTATGTAAACATTAAAAAGGTATAACTTTATGGTTAAACATCTTAGCTTTAAGAATTGAGCGTGAACAATTGTTATCAATAATCAATCAATTTAAAGTGAAACTTGCATTTCGGTGAAAGATTGAGAAACTGGTATTTATAGCTAAAGACAAAATAGTTTGTGTCATCTATTACGAATTTATTTCATTGTTTGATTATGCTTCGTCCAATATAGACATCTGAGCATATAGTTTTATTATTGAAAACAGCAACAGAGCGACAATATATCTTACGTAACATTGACTCAGCAATTGTCTCGTGTAATATGATTTCATTGAGCCGTGAGAAAGCGTAGCTGTAACTCAGTCACGGGCGAATATTAAAAAAAACGATGGAATTGAATGATAACATTATAAGAAAGAGTTAGACTGGCGAAAAGAACGACGAAGCGGCTACATCTGTATAAGCTATGGTATGGCGTATACGTCATTGTAGAGTCGGTTAGTTAAAAGTTCGACGAGCTTTGATCCCTCGCTTGTGGTTATTCTCGATCCACTTTTCATACAATAGTTAGGGTAGTTAGTAGATTTTGAATTCGTATTTTTGATGAAACAATGTTTCGTTCTATTCTTTCTGACTGTGAAGGTTAGCTTGTGTCCGTGGACATTATTAAATGACATCTAAACACATAGTCTTACAACAAAATATAGTGAGCCAGTAAAGAGACATGTCTAAAAAGTTATTATTGTTCTTATTACTTAATTATTTCTTTAGGATAACGATAGCGTTGATCATTGGTAAAAAATGTGTGTTGTTTTTGTCTTTTGTATACTCAGTACTGATATATCTAATTACTACATAAGTTTACCTCCACTGTAAAAGTATGATATATTTAGGTATTTTTTTTTATTTAATGAGCTTGGTCATACAAATGACTGTGACGCTCTATACGTCTTTCTTTACCAGAAATTTAGGCTTTAGACATTATTATTAATATTTGGTCTCCAATATCAAAAGTATTTAAAAAAAAAAAAACAAAAAATATAGTAATTAAATAAAGTTACTAACTTGTAAATCATTTATTTAAATTTCTTCAACTGTATTTGGGAGCAGAATTTCAAGCAAAACTGCAACTTTATTAGACAATTATTTGAGCACTATACTTTTGAATTTGAATATATTAGCAATTTAAATGATATACATACTCATAAATTTTATACGGTTATCAGCGTATCCGTAGATGACTGTATATATTTTTTAATATTTTCTCCTTGGCAGTGCATCATCACCGAGATGATATCGCAACAGATCTGCGGGTTAATTATCAAGTTTCTACCGCGTTGCGGTATATTCACACGGTATTAAATTTAAAATAATTCCTGCATACGATGACTGTACACATTTTATACAGTTAGTATTCAAGTGCACAGCGACTTGCAATGCTCGTAAATTTATCAAAGAAAACCGTGCTGTATTCGATGCTGCAAAAGTTGCGTTTATAGAATGTACCCGCTGCATAAAGCGCACTGTCTCAAAAAACTAGAAGTTAAATAATTAATAGATGTTTTTTTAACAATACAAGACTCGACAATTTGCTTAGTGATTGTCAAAATTCTATTCACCGGCTGCAAAACAAATACCACCTGAGTAAAGACGGCGAAAATAAATCAGCGGAATTGTTGTCCAGATGGTGAAAAGTATGTTTTACAATACGGTTAATAAAATAATCTTTATTATTTGCCTCGGCATGGGGGCGATCGTTTAACTTGCAAGTTGTGCCATCACCTAGCAGAGAGTAGCGTCGTTAACTCGGCTAAAGTCTAGATTGTAAATTGAAACTCGGTAACAGGTAATCGCTGTAGGTACATAACGACGATAGCGGCACCGTTTTCGACCGTTACTCAAGTATTTATGATGAACTGTAACGCTCATCTTCGTGTAGTCACTAAAATTTCTCAGAAAAATGTTAAGTTATTCACCGATTTCTTAATTATGTTAATTTTAAAACTCGTTTCAATATATCTATTGTTATTATTGCTCGTTAACTGAATAACTGTGTGTCACCAGTAATGGATCCGTCGATGTAACGAGCTTCATTTTATAATTAGCTTTATTAATGTATCGTATTGAATGTTGTATCACTTTTTTCTGTTTAGTTTGAATTTCTAGTAACCTGCAAATTATATTGAGCTGAGTACCGGCCGACGCAACTGTTTTCATTGTCACACACTCAAACGGTGTCACATTCTATGCTACCAACAAATGTAATAGTCGTTTAAATTGTTAACTTGACTAATAATTTTAGAGTAATATGAATAAACGTATTAAATACAATTGAGATATCGCTTGTTACGATAGTCATCTCTGGTAAACCAGTTTTTAATTAATTGATTCGTATCTGGATCTTATACTGCGAGAATTAATCTTTCGACAGCGTGTGAGTTGCATCTATTTCTGCCTTAATCTCATTCTCATCTCATCTCATAAACTAATCATGTAATAGACGCACTCTCATAACCCCATGTCTTTTCTTCTGTAGACACCAATTTATGTGTAACATATTATTTTCTTTAAATTTATATATAGTATATTAATATTAAATGACATACAACTACGTAATCGTTTCCCCGGCGCAGCGCGGTCTCCAAGCCAGCTCTCGGCGAGCTCGCCTGACGCTATCCGTCAAATCGTCTGATCCGTCGCGCTTGTCCGCTTGCAGTTGGATAATTTATTTTCTAAAACCGTAAAGGCCGTTCTGTCGATTTATTGTTGCCATTCTACTCCGATCAGAAACTTACCGCTGACTGCGCCGAAAATAAGCAGAATGAATTCTACCATTCCATAGTAAATCGTTTATTTAGTGAATCGTATCTCGTGGCATTGAAGTAATGTAAAGGTTAAGTTAGGTTCGGTATCGACTTTACTTTCTAACGAATGTTTCGTTCAAATATTCCACGATTATAAATACTTAAAACGGATGACGTCAAGCATTTTTGTTTCACTGATTTCTTGGAAGAATACCGTAGAAGTAGTATGAATGAGCGGTGAACCCCTGAGTCAACCGCGCCTCGTACATTCTGGTAGCGCAGGTTTTGGGAGGCAAGGCAACGGCGTATGAGTCAACTCCGGCGAGGGCGCCTGCGTGACGTCACCGCGCCCGCTATGCGAAACCGCTTCGTGTGTACATAAACACTAGATACTCAATAAACATTTTAATGGAGGCTTATTTTATAGACTACGTAAGTAACGGTGAAAATCATGCTGTATCATTTACTGTTTTGAGTATAAACTACAGAGTGATACTACAGTGCTATATAGAAACGTAAACTTAATACTTTTAATTCTTATTTAACTATGTATTCGTATAAACAAAGAATGATTGATTGATGATATGATTACTCTTTTCTTTAAAGTTTAATCTCAACAAAATCGTTTTTTTTTTAAATTTATTATGTCATTTCATTTGAAGAGAGTGCTAAAGAAATTGGTCGTAATCGTTCGCGTTAAATACTTTAGGAAACAAGGCCTTTGTTAATTAACTATTTCCTGCTTTTATTGCTTTTAGGAATTTCGGTTATATAACAACGAAACATTTTTGTGAAAAGGTGTTTGACAAGTATTTGTTCCTCGAACGAGAGATGAGTATTACCTTAACACTTCCTATCGTCTAAATAAGTAGGTATGTCTTAAACTTTACAAAACAAAAAAATTCGTTACTTAGATGTGTTTGAGTAACGTGTCAATAGTTATTCAAGCGATATTAGAAAGTAGAAAAAAAATTGTCTTTATCAAAACTTTACTCTAATCAACTGCTCAAATCAATTGAGCAGCGATTTGAACTGCCCGACTTTCAAGCAAGTTGATTCAATAAATGTTTTTTTTTTTTAATGCAACTTTGATTTTCATTAGAATTAGATTTCAGAGGATTTATAGCGTCAATCTCACAAGAACACTGTAAAAATTGCAACATAACAAAGATAAAATATAAGTTAATTTGACGACCTCCGTGGTCGAGTCGTGTGTGCACCGGTTTACATGGGTACGCCACGCCGAGGTCCCGGGTTCGATTCCTGGCCGAGTCGATATAGGTTGTAATTAGTTTTCTACATTGTCACGAGGGTCTGGGTGTTTGTGGTACCTTCTTTGCTTCTGATTTTCCGTAACATAAGCTTTAGCTACTCACATTGGGATCAGAGCAATGTATGTGATGTTGTGTCATCAGCAATCTAGTAGCAATCGAAGCGAATTCCACCACGACTATGCACATATTAGATATGTGAAAGTAAAATTACTTCTAAACCTTTGCAATGAAGTGGCTGCGAGTTTCTTTGTTCCAATTAGCTCATGTTTAATATTTTTGGACTTGTTTTATTAGACAACACGATGTAAAACATTAAGCATTTGAACGTTGCAGTCATTGTTTTGGGATTGTTTACTCGCAGAGTAACGATGATGCACAAGGCTGCAAAACAAACTTCATAATATATTGTACGGTCAGCCAAGGTGCATAACTAACGCAGAAATATATTTACAGCCGTAAATAAAGCTTTGTATAGGAATAACAATAAAACAGCTTAGAAACCGCCGTCGGCCAGAGTTAATAATCTGAACCGTTCATCAGACGGCGGTGAGGCGAGCACCGCAATAGTCCAATAAGTCCCACTTGCGGTACTCCGAGGCCGGTAATCATCCATTGTTGTAAGAACAACAATGGCGACTCCCGCTCGTTCTTATCTCCACGCGCTGAAGGTCATTTTGCAACGACGCCTCGTCTCATCTCGTCGAGAGAAAATGGTATCTCGTGTGAGGTTGATTTCATGTAAATATTATTTTCGTGTTTACCACTTGGAGTTTAGGCAGTAACTGTAATATTATTGTGTCGGTACGCGGTTTTTTTTGTGTGGGATGACGTCAAGGTCAACGCACACGTTTTGTTGCGACCTCGTGAAAAATGCTTGATGGAGAAAAAATGCACGAATCTGTCTGCCGTCTCGATCATTACAGCCGTATTTATATATAAATACACAGAAATAGACATCTTCATTCATTATTGAATTGTGTTTGGAATTTTAAGCTACGATTTGTATATTTTTAAATCCCAAATATTTTAGACATTAATATTTAATACTGGGAAGGATGGCAGTTAGTTTGTAAGCTTGTCTCACGATCAAACACTTTGGCAGCAGTGCCTTATGTTGAGTAGCCTATATTTTCTTCTACAGCCTACGTACCAACTTTCGGAAGCTTTTCCCATCATAATGAGTAGCAGGTGCTCATATCTCATGGCCCTATAACGTACGTAGCATATACCGTATGCAGCTTTCACATTTCGACGGTATGCAATAGTGTACGTTCCAGATTGACGCGTCACTGTATACCCTGGTTTGAAGCTTTGTGTGTCCAGCTTATAGCCAACATGCGTCTATATGTCAACGTTTGGAAAGTATCTTTACTTTTCGCGACGTCTTCTTTAATATAATAATTTAAGTATTTAATTTAATGTTAGTAAAACGGCGACAGATTTGTGGTTCGGTCGAAGTAGGATTTGAATATGGTCGGAAAAATATCGAAATCATTATAAATTAGATTTGGCCCATAGTTAGGATTCAGCTTATTTTATTTTATGCGAGGTAACGGTAAATAAAGGTATGGTTACTGAATAGGTATAATGTTTCTGTAACTGCACATAGCTCGGGAGATACTTTGATATGATGTATAAATACAAACTTTTAAAAATGCTGTTATAAGTGTATCGATGTGTTGAGTTGAGGAAGAGGTGGCGGAAGTGCCAAAGATGTCGGAACGTGACCTGCATGGCTCTACGTGCCTGTCCGTGGGCCGGCCTGCTGCATGTGACCTGTCAACGATATATATAATATTTTGTTTGTTATGATATTAAATATTATTATGTCACTATATAAAATTAGTATTTATTATCATGGTTACTATAAGAATAAATGTACTTAATGAACTAATTTATTTGAAGCCCGTAAAGAAAAGTTACAACTGAATTTCACGCACAGTTTTTGTTTTTATTAGAGCCGAGATGGCCCAAATTATCTTAACCGATGATTGCGATTTAAAACCCAGGCAAGCACCACTTAATATTCATGTGCTTAATTTTTATTTATAATTCATGTCGTACACGGCGGTGAAGGAAAACATCGTGAGGAAACCTGCTTGTGTCTAATTTCATACAAATTCTGCCACCTGTGTATTCCACAAACCCGCTAATAAACAAAAATAAACGATGTCCCAATGAAATCGTGGAAGAACATGTTCCAAACCTTCTCCTCAAAGAGAGAGGTGGCCTTAGCTCAGCAGTGGAAAATTGGATTGTTATATGTATTTATATTTTGTTTTTAATTGGAACAGCAGAGGGGTTGTGTTTTCTAACAACATTTAATCAACGTTTAAGAGATATGTGGATTAGTATATGAGATTTTAAACCCGATACGATGTAAAATAGATCTGCTCACATTATCGCCGGCTGATCATATCTATTTTTCTTCATCTTATATCTGTTATTTTATTCTATCTTATTTCTATTTCTTTCCAATTCTGAAAATAAGGAAAAAATATAGGTTAAATAACCAGTTGTGTCCCGTTAAAGTAATTGTTTTACAACAGTAGACGTTTGTTAGTTTATTTTATCTTACTTATATTTTATAACCATGAAAAGTAGGCAATAAAAAAAAGGATATTTACAAAAAATGTGTCCATAAAAAAGGTACCATTTCGTTTTTGTAGGACGCGCTTGAGTTAGCAAAAACGGGTTTTTTGAACATGGCAACTCATGTTCCGCCCTACACGAAAATTTGGAACGCTAATAACCCCATATATTATTTTGACTAGCAAAAGTCTGCCTTTTCAGGGCTGTACAGACAGACAACGAACACAAACCTATATACTAATGATCCCCGTCAAGAGTGTTTACATATAAAGTTATTTACAAATCCGGTACCAAAATATGAAATATGTTCGTATATTATAAAAACTACAACCAGTTTAATAGTAAAGTGTGTCCCGTGCACTCGTTTGTGGAACGCCGAGATTGGTAATGTTGACTAGGGTTGACAACTTTGCGAATCGAAGACCGACTTCGTCTGGCTAATTTAGTGTTAGAATTGTTTAGTTAACATATTCAAGTAATCAATTTAAAAAGTAATGACCTTTTTAATTTAGTTGAATATTATGACTTTTTTTAAAGTCTTGATAGAATTTGAAATTATTTCTTCTTTTTCGTTTTTTTTTTGTTTCAGAAGGTACGCTTTACCTTTGGTCCCATTTAAATTTGGAATGTATTTTTATGATATTCATAATTTTATTAATATTTGTATCATCATCCTCATCATCCTCCTCCTGCCCTTATCCCAATTTTATTTGGGGTCAATTTTATTGTTAGTTGTAAATTATTGGTAAATTATTAAAATGTATAGGTACGTTTTCATAGGGTAAAGTTCAATCAGAATAACATGACACTATGGTGTTGTTAACCCTACTCATAAGATCAATATTAAAGTTACGAAAGTGTTTCGTAACATAACATGAATGCACAATTTTAAGTCTTATGCGACTTATTTGTGACTTTTCATTGGCCCGTAATTGTAAACTCGTTTGGATATGTCTAATATTTTCGATCGTGATTTGGATTGCACACAAGCGTACCCGCACGAATGCTAAATTAATATTTAGTTATATTAATATGTGATTTATGTCAATTATATTAAGGTTTAATTTTATTTGTACATGATTTGCTGATAGTTTGCTCGGTCAGTGCAGATTGTGTATTTGCGTAATCACATTGCCGTTTTGTGGATTCCATTGTAATGATACAACTATTGACATCGTCGTTTCTAGTTTACCGGATTATTGGACGAGCAAACAGACGCTATTGATTCCCGTATTAGCAGAACAGATTGCAAGTTTATTTGGCGATAATTTGTGCATCGCATGGTTTCGCCATTTTAGCCGGTTTAGGTAGTATTCGCCTAGTCTGGCCAAAATCGGGTCATATTTTATGGATCGTTATTTTACGGTTGTAGTTCAGAATTTTCTTACAAATGCCACCACGTGTCATGCAAATAATTACAAATATATTTACAAAATAACCGTTCTATCTGGTTGGCAAATTTTACGCAAATATGTATTTATGAACTATGATAATAGCGTACGATCGACTGAATGGAAAACAGTAGTTTCATATCGCAACAATGCTATCTCCGCATCACGAAACTGTATGGTTCCCATATCGCGTCGACTGTTTAGTTTCGCCGGCTTTCCCATTTCGCACTTTCCACATGCAGAAAAAATCTCATTAACTAACACTACTGGGTCGGAATCGATTCCGTAGCTAATCGATTCTAACTCGATTAGCCGGTACTGGCCGGCGCTCGCTCGGTCACACGTAAATACAACTCTATATTCTGTTTCGCCAGTAGGTATCTATAAACATGTAAACAAAATCATAGCTATGGAAACAGCTAGAACATTACGTCTAATGTTCCACTTGACCGTTTGTTGGTGAGTGGTCATCTGAGTAAAGCATCGCGTGTTGTGCACTGAAACTTGTCTCTAGTTATTTGTAACGTTAATAAAATTCTTTTGATAAAAGATAATTCGTGATCGGAAATAAACTAGGTTAAATGAAGTTTGTGCTGTTATGTCACTGAGTATTAGAGATAAAATATTGGCTATAAACCTGTACCGAGCTCTGTAACTACAGCTCGAGAGCCTCAAATAGTGCTCACGGTCAAAGAACTTTCGTAATGTGGGCTAGGGAACCGTCGCGGGTTACTGTTCATTTGTACTTCTACATAAACTCGTATTTCGCTTTATTACGCATTGTTTAAAACTCCAAACTAATTATGCACATGATACTTGTATATTAAAAATATATATATTATTTTTAAACTTTTATGAAGTTCGAAGAACTTTCGATGATAACATTAATTTGTTATGTATTTGCAGTAGTTTTAACTAACTGTTTTATTTTCTTACACATAGTCGACAAACTCATTTTAAGTCTGTTTAGTAATATATCAGATTTTGCTAACGATACTAAACTAAATGATATGTATAGAATCGTAAGCGTGTATCATTTAACATGAATACGCCTTGTGTTTAAAAAGAGGTTTTTTATGTATTGATATTAACTCTGCCTATTCATGTACAAACATAATGAGTTATATTTCAAATATTGTTTTCATTGCTACATCTACTAACATAATGTTTTTAAAGTACTACTTCTAGTAATCTATCGCAAAAGGGTCACCATTCAAGTCGGTCTGAGTCGAGATAGGAGGATAGGATGTGGGATCTTAAACGAAGATCGCGGGCTCAGACCTGGAAAAGCTCCACTTTTCATATGTTTCACTTAGGTTTATATCAGATTTTCATAATTAACATGGAATCCATTATCCCGCGTTGGATTTTTTGACCTTCATTTTACAACGTGACATTGGATTTGTTTTACAAAGAACAGAAGTTTAAAATTATGTTTTTGTTCCAGGTTGCTTCCCGCTCCTGTTGATTACAGCGTCAGGTATACTCGCGACGGGTCCACTTGGCCCGTCCGAGAGACCAGAGGCCTACTTCAACGGCTCCTCCTACATACGCCTCGCCACACCCTTCTCACTGAAGCAGCTCGTTGGACTTAGCTTTCGGACTTGTGTCGGTAAGTTGAATCGTGTACCTACTGACTTTAAGTTTGTCAACTTAATCTTTAATGTCGTGGTAAGATGAAGCAAAACGCAAAAATAATAAAATAATTTTCTCCTATCGTAGAGTTAAATGTAAGGCAACGCTCTAAAATAAATTATTGTTATTAATATTATTTCTCGACTCTAGCGATGAAATAAATATAATATAATAAGCGAGAAAAACGAGACGAAACGGACAAAAGCATTTAAAGTAGCGTGGCGCACAGTACCGGTAACTTTTTAGCAAAAGTATTTTTAACATTTCGAGTTTTTTATATAGTTTTAACTAGTAACCAATGATCCGTTGATAAATTTTTGCCTATAAATCCGTTTGAATATTAATTTCAACTCGTCCCAAATTATGTACTGTTTCTTAAGAAATTCGCGAGGTTCATCTCAGCCTCTCAAGTTTGCTCATAGACAATCACATTGTACGTTACATATAACAGTACTACACCGTCAAGTATGTTATGTCGTTTTTACCTGTATAAACACTGTCTCGATTCACCTAACATAGTATAGTTAATAGTCAATAGTTGAAACTAGAATAGGGCTATCAAAATATTGCTATTTGGCGACAGAACGAGTAGAAAGTGGGCGGTACCCACGTCGACGCCTGCACTAATAATAAGTCCAAAAGGAACTAACCATAAATGATTCTTATTTTCATCTATTCGTATTTTACGCACTATTTACTAGAGTTTTACCTAAAAGCAACAATCGTAACAAGCAAAACTATGAATTGCGTATATAATCGTATTTTTATCTGAATCGAAAGTTAGTGTAGCGACTGCCGGCTAGAGAATGACTGTCATAGTGCGCCATATGACATGTGTATGATATTACTCATGTAGTATAACTATGGTTTGTCTCCGTAGTGCGTCGCAGCTCGTTAAGAATACGTTGTTTAAATTAATATGCGATATAATGTACATAGATGACATTCTAGCTTGCATCGTTCGCCTTGACATGCCATTTAGAGCACGTCTCCTTATAAAGATGGTCCGTTGACCGCAATGCCTTTACATTTCTAGAAACGTCGGATGAAATAAATAAAATGTTTATAAAATTTAAAAAAATCTTAAATTTATCAAAATTAAATTATTTTCCTTAAACTTATCACAAAATCTTATGTTTCATTTACCCCGTAGTTAAACTTTAAATTTTATCAAAATATATGTTAAGTATTATATAATATTTATTTCTATTTACTATGATTTTGATTTGTTTAAATATATAATATATTTATTTGTTACCTATTAGCCATTTGATATGGCGTGATGTCGTGATTGATTCAAACAGTTTCATACATTTGTTCTTCGATAGTTGCTTTGAGAAAAAGTAAAAAAAACCCACGATATATCAACCTGTCGATCAAATTTATGTGAAAAATTGTACATGAGTTTATAAACATTGGAATAGCTTTAAAGATCTTTACATATTTATCCTCTGTGGTTGCATCAAGCGATTAAAAATTAGTTTGGGAAATCCGTCAATCATCATTATCTGCTTCACAGTACGTCACTAACGATTCGATCTGTTTGTTAAAAAACAGTGTTAAATGTCAAACATTAAATGTATTTTATATTAAATACTTACTTACCTACTTTGGGAATCGATTGATTTGTTTTCGATTTTTTTTTAACAAATGCATCTGTTTCTATTTCTATATCATTTTATTCTTATACACCTGTGTATCGCCGTATATTCTATCGTCAAGCAGCAATACTTAGTACTGTTGTGTTCCGATTTGAAGGGTCAGTGACTAACTACAGGCACAAGAGACATAACATCTCAGATCCTCTCAAATATAGTTTAGTAAAAAACATTATTATACCCAATAAAATAAAAACTATTTTTATCGATATTAAAATCTTTATTTATTTAACCCTTATTGGCTATGTTACTAATACTTATGTAATATAACTCTTCAAAGGGTTCTCAAACGATTTCTCAACCGACACACAAACATTCGCACAAACACATTTTGCTTGATATTCTCGTATGTAATCGATGTAATCCTATATTATATGGATATAACATTGAAGGAAATGCTGCTGTTTATTTCCGCTATATCGTTAGCGGTAGGAAAACTGCGGTCACTCCGTAAACTTACCTGAAAATCCTTGTTCTTTTATCACAAGCTTTCAAGTTATTCTACTGCTGGAGAAAGGTCTCCTATTTAAATAAAACTAGTTATAACCGTAGTCCTTGCGCAAGGATGACACGCAAAATCGTGAAACGTTCCACATTTTTGATAATTAATATACGCGATTCAAATCCGTTATAACTAGTTTTATTTAAATGTGTAATAATCGCGAAAATTTAAGACTACATTAAAGGTCTCCTATTCTTTAGGAGACAAGCAATATAAACGAGTTAATATATGTATGTATTGTCTGGTAATTACTTCGTTATTTGATCGCGTCAACAAATTTATTATTTATTAATAAAATTTATAGCGGTTTTTTAGGTTATTTTATTTCAATTTCGTTTAATACTTAGTAAGTAACATTGTACACCTTTTTTGTTCGGTAATTACGATTTTTTATGACGTAATCAATTCATCAATCATCGTAATAATAACTTTTTACTCGAATGCCCGAGGCGTCTCTCTCCTTGCGGCCGCATCACGCAACTGTAAGCGACTATACTGATATAAAAAAAACATCAATAATAAAATAATAGATTAAATGAAAGTTCTATGTCATATGAAATGATGTGTTCTAAAAAATCTGAACGGTCTTAGTAATTTATGACAACAATTTGTATAAGAATATTATTAAATAAATGTGTCGATGTCAGAGTCAAAATATTTGCGATGTTTTGCATGAAATAACAATGATTTGGTCATCAACACGTGCTCAAATATGAAGCTAACCGTTTGTCCGTTGTTAATATTCGTGTCGCGCGCGTGCCGACTGTTGGCCCGCGGACTGCGGATCGTCGCACGCGCACCTCTGCGCTCCGACCTCGCACGAGAGCCTCCGCCACCATCGCCCACTGTATCCGATGACGGTTACATCATTGATGCGTTGAATTCATGTAACGACCCACGTCTGCCTAAAACGTCTCACGGAAATAATAATAGTTATTATTATCATACAGTGACCGGAAGAAAACTGATCTGGCCGTGGTGTCAATTGTAAACTTTTATTTTTATATCGCGACACATAGTAGTCACAAAAGTATTAATGCGAAGTTCTGCGCACACCCCCTATTTGCACACTGCCTACAATAATATCTATATGTTAGAGATTACCGGTATATTGTACACTTTGTAATTCATGAACATTTTAGTTTATTGAGTTTTTGTTTTCCTCGATGGTGATTAAACCGAATTATATTGAAACTAGTCGCCTACATGTGTCGTTAAAAATCGAATTTCCGTAAAAAAGTAGTTGAGCGAGTCTGACTGCGTTCATTATTCTTCTTTCAAGATTGAACGTCATTTTTTTTCTCTTTTTAATGATAAAATTTATGTTCTGAGTAACGTATGAATTTTTCGAGTGTCATGTACTTATGTATTACTTTAACAGTATTAAGTAGATGCGTATTATTTATTTACTTGATTAAGAAGAAGTTGTTCATTATCATCTTCATGTTTTGTTTTTTATTTTTTGTTCGATCTTGTTTTTCAAAACAATCAACAGGAAAAAATGTTTTACAAACGATAACCATATAAGAGATTAATTTCATTCTGCGAGGGAAATATTAGTCTACGGTAAAATAATTAATTGACGTCTGGGACAATTAGTGAAAAATATAATTTATTACCTATTCTCAGACTGGATACGACTTAATACAATAAAAACACGTATTCGTTCCAATAAATGATGCAATAAGAATAATGTAACCGAAGACAAAACTTGACATCGAAAACAGCAGCCGAATTGAGAAGCTCCCCTTTTTCCTGTGGAGTCGGTTAACGCAGTGCCATCAAAGACGGGAACGTGAGACAATAGCGTTCTGTTGTGACATGAATAATCTATCCACGTGTCACCGCTGGGCGCTCATGTCCATAGTGTGACGCACGGGTACATTTATTCAAAATAAAATAACTATGTACCTACTCTGCGCCGAAACCTTGAAGTATCTGCGTATTCAAATTGTTTTTATCTGTTTGTTTGGACGATTATTGTATAAACTGGTAACTTTTTAAATAAGCATTGTCAAAGTCGCAGTCTGCTTTACTAAGAGACCAATTTGTTTGATATTTTTGAATGCAATCAGACGAGCTCTACTCTCACGAGTTCCGCACTGGGGATTATGTAAGACGGCCTGCTAGTTGACCCTTCTGGTCCACATGAGACCCGTTCAACGAACTATCTCTTTTTCTATAGCTTATTTAATTTACACCTAAATATTCTCTGAAACGAGGCGCGATTGAGATAATAAATTGGGATTATGAGATCATAACTGTGTGTGCATTTTTTCCTCAATTCATCAATTGGTATGTGAAGTTGGTAATTTTATAATATTGTTTAATGTAGTGTGACAAAAATAATTTTTAATGTTACAATTTTAGTATTTGTAAGTAAATAACTATATGCAATTAAATTATACTTAATGTTTAATATCTAATATTTGTTTTTTACTTTCATTTCGCGCACCTACTTACAACCTTACGTCATACGAGTACGATGAGGCTTGTAGAATGTAGTAGCGTGGAGCCGTTATGTTCAGTTTTATTTATTTATTACTAGATGCACCAGCGGCGTTGCCCGCTGCGAACTCGGTTTGTGTCGAAAATGTTTCAAGAACTTTTTTACAAAATCGATTCAGTGGATATAAAGTTGAACGTAACAGACATAGGGACAGATGGAGTTACTTTCGCATTTATTAATAAATACAGTTTTTGTATACAATAGAGTATAAATAAAGATGTTCCAACATCAACATTTGGATCACTTCCGAAGCTCTGCGAATGTTCAGTCGATCTGTTGTATCGTTAAACAAGTAATTCTGATGTGACGTTCGTATTCGTGGCAGGAGGCGAGTTGTTCTCTCAGAGGTACGAGGGCTACACGCTGCACGTGACAGCTCTGTACGAGCAGGTGGTCGTCTCGTGGGCTCGGCCGGGGCAGTCGCACCGAGAGGTGGGTCTCGTCAAGGAGACTCTCGACAACCGCTGGCACTGGGTCGCGCTCCGATACAGGCCCAACCCGCCCTCGCTACTCCTTGAAGTCGATAAGGACACGCAGGTAACACAACACCATGATATTTAACGTATGTAAAATACATATGTTGTATAATTTTTCATTAATCACAGAAACTATGACGAATGACGAGTATTTCATTTAATAATGTTTAGTCATCTTGGGGTCGGGTTTCTCATAACACACAACAACAGCCTGTAAATTCCCACTGCTGGGCTAAAGGCCTCCTCTTCCTTTGAGGAGAAGTTTTGGAACAAATATCCAGCACGCTGTTTCAATGGGAGTTGGTGGAATACACATGTGGCAGAATTTCTATGAAATTTGTCACATGCAGGTTTCCTCACGATGTTTTCCTTCACCGCTGAGCACGAGATGAATTATAAAGACAAATTAAGCACATGAATCAGCGGTGCTTGCCTGGGTTTGAACCCGCAATTATCGGTTAAGATGCACTCGTTCTAACCACTGGGCCATCTCGACTCAATTCAACTCAATTCTCACTGTATCGCCTGAGTATTACTAAAAATATGATTGTATCTTGGTAATCTTATAAAATTGTAATAGCATATATGTATGTAATAGGCCATTAATATAACTCTGTATGAAAATGAAATACGTGCCAGGTGATATCGAACGTGACGTGGAATCCCGAGCTGCTAACGCCGGGTGCGCTGGAGGCGCGCGAGGCGGTGGTGCTGGTGGGCAACCTGTTCAGCGGCTGCGTGCACGAGGGCCCGCAGCTGGAGTTCCACGCGGCGCACGTCCTGCAGAGCACCGTGCGCTTCGGCAGCTGCCCGCTCACCACAGACGACTGTGCGTTGTATTTTACTTGTACGACTCGGTTATCGACGCCGAGGACGAAGGCTATGGCTTTTAACCATAATTTCAAGTGTTTATTTCAACGCGAAATCGCTTAGTATCATATCAAAAAAAAGTAATGTGGTCTTCTAGTGTTGGGTTTCTTCTTAAGTACCACGATAGAGTCGAGGATATACTTAGAACAAAAAAAATTCAACCACTGAAGAACTTTATGCTTTTCATTTCAGGTATAGATAGAAAAGATGTTTTGAGAATACCACCGAAAGATCACTGTTACAACGAACCATGTCTGAGGCACGGCACCTGCATATCGAGACACGACAGGTCAGTCTGTTTACTGTTGGTGAGGACAATGGCCCCGCACACGTAACCACGCGCATAGTGCCACATGCTAAACATGCTATACGTGCCCGCCAGATACGAGTGCCACTGCACGGCGCGCTACACGGGCAACAACTGCGAGGTGGATGCGGGCGACCCGTGCGCGTCGGCGCCGTGCCGCAACAGCGCGCACTGCGTGGAGGACGCGCGCGGGGACTACGCCTGCCTCTGCCCGCCGCACTACCACGGTGCGCGCCGACCCCACCCCCCCGCTCCCCGCTCGCCCCGCGCCTCCGCCCCGCCCGCTAGCCGCGCTCACGCCGACTCTGTCCCACAGGCACCTACTGCGAGCTGGAGGAGTCGCTGGACCCGCAGTGCGTGGCGGGCCCGTGTCGCAACAACGGCAGCTGCAGCGTGCCGCCCGGCGCAGACGAATACGTGTGTGACTGTCCCTCTGGTGGGTGCCCGCAGCGGGGACTGCCTCGAGCGTCGCCGCCGGCCGGACTAACGCGCGGAGTGTTCGCAGGTTACACGGGTCGTAACTGCGAGATCGATATCGACGAGTGCTCGTCTGTGGGCGCCGACGCGTGCCTCAACGGCGGCCGCTGCGTCGACGACGTCGACAACTACACCTGTGACTGCGCCGGCACCGGTACCGTACCGCTGTGCTCACTTGTCCAGTAATAGTCGCCCCGGGGTATAGAGTGCATCTCACCCCAACGAGTATGGCTTCTCATATATGTTTAATCGCGTCGGTCGTCGCAGGCTACAGCGGCGCGCGCTGCGAGCTCAACGTGAACGAGTGCGAGGAGGAGCGCGGCGTGTGCGGCCACGGCGCCTGCTACGACACGTACGGCGGCTTCGTGTGCGCCTGCCTGCCCGGCTACACGGGCGAGCGCTGCCACCAGGTGGGCCCGGGCCGAGCGCCAGGCGCGCCGCGACCCGCACGCGCTAACGGCCCGCTGCCCGCAGATGTCGGCGTGCGCGTCGGGCCCGTGCGGCGTGGGCGGCGCGTGCGTGGAGGAGAACGGCGGCGCCGGCTTCCGCTGCGTGTGCGCGCGCGGCCTGGCGCCGCCGCTGTGCGAGCCCGCGCCCGCGCCCGCCGCGCCCGCCGCCTGCGCCGAGCTGCAGTGCCCGCCGCGCTCGCACTGCCGCGCCGGTACTCGCCCCCTCCCTTGACGACGACGATCACGTAGCCACTCGATATCAATTACTATTTTCTGCCCCGAGTTAAGAAATTTAGTGGTATTCAATCTTGTCCTAATATAAAATACATCTCTCTATTATTTCCGGGCATCAAGATATGTATTCGCAGAAAAAACGCGGCGGTATCGTTTTACGAAGGTCCTAAATCCCCTCTCCCGCAGGAATGCCCGCCATGGTGGCCGGCGTGATGGTGTCGAAGCAAGTCCTGTGCGTGTGCGACCTGGGATACTACGGTGAGTGTGGCGTCGCGAGCCCTCGAGGCGCAGAGGACCCGCAGTAACGGTGGTGCTCCGCAGGCGCGCCGGGCCCCGCCCCCAACTGCAGCGCGCTGGAGGCGGCGTGCGACGCGGGCGTGTGCCTCAACGGCGCCACGTGCACGCGCGGCGCCGACCACTTCAACTGCAGCTGCGCGCCCGGATACAAGGGTACCGCCCCGCCCCCGCCAGCCCTTAGCGCCAAGGTACCGCCCAGGCCGCGCTTTGTGCCTGCCGCCTGCCGCTGCCCTGGGTGTCCGCCGTGCTGTCGAATGATGTTTTGTCGTCTTAGTTTCGTGAGAGCTAACGTTGGCCGGACCCGGACGTGACCGCAGATATTAGCACCGGTGCTCACCTGGCCGCGAAGCGCTTTAGTAACATTTATACATACATATGGGTATACGAGATTATCGGTTACTTTTCGTGTAAATTATTTGATGATTAAAATGTATTCGCTCACGTCGGCACGCCCCTCAGCTATAGTTTCGTATTATCCACAAACGTCGACCACGTATAATGTCGCAACTCACGTTTTGCATTTTCATTTGCGTTCTTATGGCTCACTTGTGCGCGCTGTAATACATCGACGTAAATAGCGAATTAAAATCTCGGTATTTAAAAAATAATGAAAATATGATTTTCACCGATGTGTAGTATTATATTTTAATACATTATAGCGCTAAAATTTCATTTTTGTCAAAAATCATGTTACGACCTAATACTTAGGAGGTGTTAATATGTTTGCCATGGTTTATAAATTTGATGTGTAGAGTAACACGAGGGCGCGCTACCGCGAGTAATATGTATTACGGGTGCACAGCACTCGTCTCAATGTCTGGGCGGCGCCGAAACTTCTATTTTAGTCTATGAAAATAACAATTATTTTAAATTACAAACATTGCGTCGCTGGATTTGAATAGTATTGGATCGGTACGTTACCTCTCACTGTAATGTTATGATCTGTGTAGCTTTGGACAGAGCTATACACAAGTGCAGACTCGACGCAAAACTAGACGGTATGATGGTAGTACACCGCCTGTGTCCGCTGTACCGCAGCTGGTCGCCACTCTCCACTCGTGTACAGCCCTTGCTATGACGTTTTGTACTCATTAATATTTCTGTTTCATTACGGTACCGTTGTTTGAATGTTCTATTAACTTTTTCACTTCGATCCCATCGTGCATGCGCTTCCAAGTTAAAACGTTCTGCTACTTAACGCTGTGGTCACTCGGACGTATTCGTAGTGACGTCGGAGAAATAGCTGAGAGAATGATTAGATCGTAGACTCTGTACTGTTTTCGGTCGTATAACTAACGGTCGTTTCGGTGTCACGAGTGGCTGGCACCGCGACGCGAGAGGGCCGGGCGAGTGTACGTGTGCTGTGTGCAGGCGTGTACTGCGAGCTGGGCCCTGCCGGCAAGGCGCTGTCGGAGCGCTGCGCCGCCGCGCCCTGCGTGCACGCCACCGCCTGCCGCGACCTCGTGAGTACCCCGAGTTCGAGTATACGAGCCGGTCCCCCACTCGAGCAAAATGTTCAAAAGTACCTCCCCCAGGCCACCGGGTTCCGCTGCGAGTGCGAGGCGGGCTGGAGCGGCGCGCGCTGCGACGTGGCGGCGGCGGGCGCGGACGGCGCGGCGCCCGACGGCGCGCCGTGCGGCCGCGGCTGCCTCAACGGCGGCACGTGCCGCGCCGACGGCTGCGAGTGCCGGCCCGGCCACGGCGGCGCCTCCTGCGAGCTGGCGCTCGACTGCCGCGCCGCGCCCTGCCCGCCCAGGCAGGTGAGTCGGCGCTGCGGCGGCGCGGGGCGGGGGCGCGCGGACGCGATGCGAGTGACGGCGTGTGTGTGGCAGGAGTGCGTGGAGCAGGGCGGCGCGTGGCGCTGCGCGGCGGGCGCGGCGGACTCGGCGTGCGCGTCGTCGCCGTGCCACAACGGCACGTGCCTGGCGCTCGACAGCGGCCTGTTCCGCTGCCAGTGCCCGCCCGGACACAACGGTCGGTGCTCCTTTAGTAAAAAACTAAAATGCTTCGAAGACTTTACCCATCTAGGGGGTCACTAGGAGCCGCGATCACTAGGATAAAATTTGATAGCAAATGATAATGACGTGGGCCAAATATTTGGTTCATCTTTTTTTTATGTTATAGGTTGGCGGACGAGCATATGGGCCACCTGATGGTAAGTGGTCACCATCACTCATAGACAATGACGCAGTAAGAAATATTAACTATTCCTTACATCGTCAATGTGCCACCAACCTTGAGAACTAGGATGGTACGTCCCTTGTGCCTGTAGTTACACTGGCTCACCCTTCAAACCGAAACACAACAATACTGAATACTGTTATTTGGCGAAAGAATAACTGATGAGTGGGTGGTACCTATCCAGACGGGCTAGCACAAAGTCCTACCACCAAGTATACATCGGACGTATTGTGAAAATAATGTTGAAAAATCCCATACAAAATAAACTAAAGAAGCGTGTTAAAAAGTAGTGATCATTCTAATTAAAATAATATTATTAGTCATGTCTAAGAAAACTACTAGAGCTTTGTTTCAAACCGCGGCTGTATATGATCCCATAGAACTTTTGACTAGGGAGCGTTATACAACGTTATATAACAGTGCTGTACTGTTGCCTTGACAAATAATTACGAAACTCGTATTAAATATGGTAATTCTTTACAACTCAGCTAATTTAAAAATATATTAGCAAATATAATCCAACTCATTTATGGTTAGTTCAACATTTTTAGAATTGAAGAGATTCCATTAGAGCTGTTGCTTAAATGTTGAGTTATGCAATGAAAGAAAAAATATGATTAATAATAATTTATTTGAACTAGAATTTTTATTTTTATTATGAACAATTTGAATTTAATCTTCATAATTCTTCATCAGTAAAAATGTTTCCCAACATGTATGCTGGTGTATCTCGGACCCTCTTGCCTTTTAAATTAATGGAATATGGCAATAGTGAGGGATAGCGTTTGTATATTCCTCTGCCCTCAGGAGTCCATGCTGTAACTTGACAAGGTGTGTCTGCTTTAGCCGTCACTGATACCCAACCTATGGAGGAAAGAACTATGTCTCCGCAACATAATTTAGGTCCCTCGCCAGTAAATTGTAGATTATCTTGTTTCTTCTGTAAACCTGGCCAATTTTTTAGTCTCTCTGAACCACCTGTTGGTACAGCAAATAGTTCAGTACCAACAAAGTTTTTGTAAATTTCATCCGCCTCATCAGTCTTTACCACAGTTATAGGAAGATTCTCAGAGCAGAAAATTGTAAAACGGCAAGGATCTGTGCAGTCAAAGAGATCTACTCTTGCCAAACCACCGATAAACAATGTTGAACCCTTATGCAAATAATAAGTCTGTGGTCTTATTAGTTTTTTTGGTATTGTTAACAGCAGTTCTTCAGTGCTAAGGAGCGAAAGGACCTGGTCTGGGTGTATGACTCCCGGTGTATCATAAAACCATTTACTTTTCTTAAATAATTCGTGTCTTTCGTCCAGTACTTCTATGGGTTGCCGTTTCTCTGCAATGTTGTCACTAAAAACCTGGTATTCATTGAATGTTCGTCCAATATGACCAATTAGAGATGGAGCTTCAGAAATTTTTTTTCCGGATAGTTGTTCTCTCCTAATTTCCTTTTCAGTCCTTAAAAGCCTCGCATCAGATTGTAATCTGCTGCTTCTTTCGCGAATTTTCCACCCAGAAGGCCTGTTGATTGGGAATTTTAGGAGATTCAGTGTTGTTCCAGGCCATCTGCTTACTGTAGCTCTCTTCACTATGTCGACGGCATGCACTTTGCAGTAGTCTGATTGCAAAAGGACATTAAAGAGAGAGCTTTTGCCGACATTGGTACAGCCTACTAGGAATACATCACCCTTGTATAACCATAGCTTAAACATGGCAGATATCAAGTCTTCCACACCGTAACCAGTCTTAGCCGATATAAGTGCAACATATTTAATGTTAGCTTCTCTTAGTCTAGTCTTTTTGATTTCCGACATGAGTGATTCTTTTATTCGCTTCAGGTAACCAATGCTGTCACCGGGGAGGAGATCAACCTAGAATGTTTAATTATGTCAATAAAATAATATTCATTAAATATATGTTTCACATAATACTTCAATATTATACCTTATTAGCAACTATAATAATGGGTCTATCCGGCCCAATGATGTCTACTATGCCTGACCAAAAGGAGCATGGGAAGTCTAACAAATCCACCATCAGTACGACTAAAGACTTTATGTGTCTGAAAAAGAATATTCTATGGATTAGTATCCAATTGTAGAATAGTTTACAACTATATATTATAGTATCTTGTAGTAAAAATGAAAACATGTAAGATTCAATCTTTTTATTAATTAAACAGAGTTTAAAAATGATGTGAAATTGGTTTACAGATAAAACTCACTCTGTTTTCTTATTACTTTTATTCTTAATGGCCTACAGTATAATTTAATTTAGTTAGTGTAGCAATAATCAATAATTATATGAAGTTATCCAATATGTTTTTAAACAACTTAACAATTGATAATCATATAGTTAAGGTAAAAGACAAAAAGTTAACCTTATAGACTGAAGAAGTTTTTCATACTCTTCGGGTTGCACAGTAACATCTAATGCAATGTTGTACTCTGCAAGAAAATGACACCGCTGACATTCCATTTTCATCAATTCTTCATTTTTTCTACCTTTAAAAAGCTCGCTTGGCAAATAACCAGGTATTGCAGGGTCATTGCAGTGCAGGAGAGCTCCACATCCACCACAGTTGACTCGGCTAATTGGTATCATCGGATCTGCAGTACCATAATATTTACTCCACTGGGTATCTAAATCATCATAATTTTCATCTTCCGATAACATTGCATCATCAAAATGTTCGTAGTTTGTCATCCACTTGTTTATATTTGATCTGTCAAATTCTTCTTCAGATAATTTGGATACTTTAATTTCATCTTCACATATTTTTACATCTGTCGTACGGGAGAAGGGCAATTGAAAGGTTTTCGGAGTTTCTTCATTTTCTTCAACAGTTTCCTCGTCTAACAGCCTGTCCTTATCAACATAATACTGCAACGCGACGGGCAAGGGCGGTAATTTCTTTTCTTCATATCGTTTCGCTTCCGATTTTCGAGCGTGTGTTATTGTTTTCATGTGATATTTATAGTGGCCGAGATCTATTTTGTCATGTTCCAAATACGAATTAAACACTATTTTGTCTTTATATCGTTGAAAAAGTGTCTTGAAGTTGCTCTTTTTATCTCGATGCGTGTTATCGTGACTGTATTCGTCGCCATTTGAAGCCCGAAAATGGTTTAAACGAGAAAATGCGCTGCGCTTCCGATGTAACCTCAAAATGTTTCGCAACGAATATATCATTATGAATAATTTAAATTAAACATTTCTTAGAAGTATTCCTCATTAATATTACTTTGTAAATACTAAATAGTAACTGTATATAGTTTCACTATCACATATTCACACATTTACTGTTTTTTGCAACGAACGTTGTTGTGACAAGCGTGCGTCGTCTAACTTTGATAACGATGTCAGTATGACGGCAACTGTCAGCTGTCAATTAGTCATAGCGATGTAACAGAGTATGTATTTACTTATTAGCACTTTAGAGAAACAATAAACTCGTATGCAATCTTTGTGTAATAACAATGATTTGCAGACATTTTATTATTTAACCTCGATTATGGAAAATGTATGAATAGGTAATAATACATTTAGTATTATATGACATCTCAGCCTCTCATGACTCGTGTAATGAAACTATTGTCTTACGGTTAGCGGCTGGGTTTAACCACTTGTGTAAACAGCGAATATTACGTTATGTGACTAAATTTAATGTTTTTCTATTTAGATTATTTTTTATATATACGATTCAAATAATGAAATGGAATATATTATTATTATTGATTATTTTCGAAGGTGGTTATTTTGTATTCGTTGTATTTGAATGTGTCATTGAAAGAAATTAAGAATACATTTTTTTTAGGAAGATTCTGCGAGCTGGATATCGATGAATGTACTCTGATGCCGAAAATATGTAACAATGGAGTTTGTGTCAATCTCCCTGGCTCTTACCAGTGCTATTGCAAGCCAGGTGAGTTCGACATCGTTTATTAATATTCAAATCCTGTGATATTGTTGCAATATTTTTTCTGCGTTATCTCGTAATATTCTCTTATCAATTTAATAAACACACTTTTCGGATCGGAGCTGACTTTATTATCAAAATTAAAATATATTATACATTAGATATAATATTAATAATAATAACTGATATTTTGACCTCAGGTTATACCGGCGACAGTTGCGAGCAGGATATCGATGAATGTTTGTCTTCGCCATGTAAGAACGGCGGTACATGTCAGAATTTGGAAAACAACTACGAGTGCACCTGCGTGGAGGGATACGAAGGTACCTGTTTATGAGATTTGGTTAGTTATTCAAACGGTCGCACTTCTGATCTTCACTTTCTGATATTATGATTGTGAAATGAAGTGACTTGGGTATTTGTGATTTTTTTTTACCGGATCAAAAACGTACCCAATTATTCATAATAATTGAGTAATAGAACAATCTTTTTCATTACACA